>NC_045455.1:4218971-4480091 GCF_002776525.5 Piliocolobus tephrosceles
AATAGTTTCCACTGGATGTGCGTTGCTTTTGTGCCATTGTTAAGTCAAAAAACTCCTAGGTCAGGGAGCATCTGTTTCTTTTTCATTTTTATTTTTATTTATTTTTTTTTAGAAGGAGCCTCACACCGTCACCCAGGCTGGAGTGCAGTGGTGTCATCTCGGCTCACTGCAACCTCTGCCTCCTGGGTTCAAGAGATTCTCCTGCCTCAGTCTCCTGAGTAGCTGGGATTACAGGTGCCCACCACCACACCCGACTAATTTTTGTATTTTTAGTAGAGACAGGGTTTCACCATGTTGGACAGGCTGGTCTCGAACTCCTGACCTTGTGATCTGCCCTCCTCGGCCTCCCAAAATATGGGGATTTCAGGCATGAACCACCATGCCGGCCCATCTGGGGTTTTTTGTAGTGTATCTTAGTTGCAATCTAGAAGAATCTGATGAGTTTTCACTGTGTAGATTTATTTAGACTTGCTATATTTTTACCGTGTCCTTTACCTTCTTAAAATGCATTTACAGTTTAAAAAGTCTGATCTCATATATATAAGCAATCCTCAGAAATAATTTGAATATGTTCTAAGTAAAGTTAATAATTTTCAATTATACATAGGCCAATAGTGGGTTTATTTTGTTTGTATTCCATGCAGACTTAAGTAGCTTGCAAGATAATCTGGGAAACTGTAGTCTTTGTGGTGGTGTTACAGAATCCAGAGGTTGGGAGTCGCCACTGTAGACCAAATGCTCTGGAGTACGTGAAATTTGTCTATCAGCAAATTGACAGACTCTTGGCTAGTTAACCTTTCTCCACGCAGTGTCTCCCCTCCAGCCCTCAGGCATTTTGCTAAATCCCACGTGGTTTTCTTTGCCAGCTGTCTGCTAATCCCTCAGAAAGTGTTAGCTGATAATTTAAGGTGTGACCACTCCCAGGAGTATTGCATTTCAAAAGAGGCCTCCAAGATAGAAAATACTTCACTTAAAGGAGCTAGAGAAGGAAGGAAGGTTGTGATTTTTTAACCTGCTTGTCAGTTGAGTTCCAGGCCATTTAACTCAGTCTTTAGCAAGATCCTCTATGAGCTTTCCCCCTACATGAATTTCCCTCCAATTCTGAGAGCCAGTGACTCCGGACTGCACTTCCTCACTTTAAAGCATCACATCACAATCATTTCAGCCTAAAACGTATTACTCACCTGTGTTAGAGATTGCAGCTGCGTGAATGTGGCTTATTTCATACAGAACAGAAACGTTAAAACCATTCAACTCCTGCAGGACATCTTAATAGTGTGTGAAAGGAAGAATTCATATTTCCAGAACTCTGTACTTGTTACAACTCAGGCAGACTATGCTTTCATAAACATAGTGACATATTTTATGCATCGATCTTAAAACCCTATTACAAGTTCTATTCCATATTTTCTTAGACATTTGGACACACTTAAAAATAAAGCAACTATGTGTCAGGGTTTGTTCATTAAGGTTTTCTTCTGCTCAAATCTGTATGAACAATGTATAGATGACACATACCTACATATGTAAATATGTATATAGGTTATGCCAGTATCTTCCATTTATTCTCATATGATTACAGTTATAACAACAATGATTTATATGTTCAAAAGCAAACATTTCTTGAGTTTATTCTGTGATCAGCTGATATTAGACATTGGATGTGCAGCTAGAAATGTGTATATAAGAGCTTCAGGGCCCGGTGCGGTGGCTCAGGTCTGTAATCCCAGCATTTTGGGAGGCCGAGGCAGACAGATCATGATGTCAGGAGATCAAGACCATCCTGGACAACGTGGTGAAACCCTATCTCTACTAAAATACAAAAATTAGCCAGGTGTGGTGGTGCTCGCCTATAATCCCAGCTACTCAGGAGGCTGAGGCAGGAGAATCACTTGAACTCGGGAGGCAGAGGTTGCAGTGAGCCCAGATCGTACCACTGCACTCCAGCCTGGGCGACAGAGAGAGCCTTCAGCTCATAAAAAAAAAAAAAAAAAAAAAGAGCTTTAGATAATGAGGGGTTTTGTCTCCTCATCCCATTTCAGTTTTTCTGAAAAAATGAAGACACTTAACTATGTTCACAATTTCAGGAAATATGCTCTGTTTTCAGTTTCTTCAGCTCTTATGGTTACAACTGTCTAATTTTTATTTGGGTTGGTCAAAGACTGCAGCCAACAATCTGAGAATATGCTTCCTAAAGTGGCTTTGTCTTGTATATTTAATTGAGGAAGGTATGTTTTATATTCACACATGCACCTGTGACTTCTACCTTCAGATTTCAATGGTCAAACTTAGGAAGTGCAGCAGAGTGAAGGAGTAGTCAGCTTTCTTCCCACTTGCTCTTGCAAATTGGTTGTGATCTGTACCCATGGGTAAACATCTGTTTTGGCACACATGCAAAAATAAAATCAGTAATCTTGAGTTGGCAAAATTTGATGAATGATTCTTAATAACTTAGTTTTCACTTACTGACAACTCTGGAAATTCTTTTAACCTTTTCTGAATAATAACGTTGTTTTTTAAGTTTTGGGTGTAAAAAATGACATTCTCCCTGAAACAAGGAGGCAGCTCTCCATTCAGCAGAAAGTTGTGCAATAAGATATAAGGGACTGCAGGGAGGCTGAGAGGGGCGGATCATGAGATCAGGAAATCGAGACCATCCTGGCTAATACCGCGAAACCCCGTCTCTACTAAAAATACAAAAAAAAAAAAAAAAAAAAAAAATTACCCGGGCGAGGTGGCAGTGCCTGTAGTCGCAGCTACTCGGGAGGCTGAGGCAGGAGAATGGCGGGAACCCGGGAGGCGGAGCTTGCAGTGAGCCCAGATGGCGCCACCGCACTGCAGCCTGGGCGACAGAGCGAGACTCGTCTCAAAAAAACAATAAACAATAAACAAAAAAAGATATAAGGGACTGTGGAGACGTTCTCCATCCTCCTCTCTCTCTCCCTTCTAAGGGGAAAACCTCCTAAGTTACCTTGGGCTGGTGCCTGCATTTGGTGCTCGCGGACAGCTCAGCCGTCTGCTGAGAAATGATTCTATAGATGCCTGACCTGCTCAATTCCGAAGGAGTTTTCTTCTGACCGCTGCTAAATAAGCCGGCTGAACGGTACATTTATTTGTTAATGGATGTTCTGTTTTGGCTCTCAATTTAAAAACATTTTTTAATGGGCAATTGAAAAATATACAAATGAAGAGGCCATGGTCTAATGAGAAGCCATGGAGTGATCACCCACTTGAGCAGCTGTAAACTCAGGCCAATCTTGTTTCACCTAGAGCTACAGTAGAGAGACAGAGGGTTTGGAAGACTGGAGAATCAGTAACCTTGGTGAGCTGTGTGTGTGTGTGTGTGTGTGTGTGTGTGTGTGTGAGAGAGAGAGAGAGAGAGAAACAGAAATCTGTAGGAGTGGGGCTTTATTGGTTCTTCTAATATGTAATACAGCTTGTGGACCCGTATAATATTATTATCGGAAGTATGGCACCAAAACATTTTAGGCCTACATTTTAATTTTAAACTTAATGACTAAATGTGTATATTTTCAAGACATCAGATATCCACATGTAAACAAAAAATACAGTCAACTCTCTGGAAGTTCGTATCTCTAGATAGTTATCTCTGTGTGGATAAAACATCTAGTTTATGTTTAACAATGAATGAGGTAAGAATGGGTTCTGGTCATAGCCGAACAGGGAACCTGGGGTCTGGCCACTTCAGGGTGACCTCAGGCAAGTCATTAAATCAGTTACTTGGGTTTATACTTTCCCGTTTCTTTCATTTATTTATTAAACATATATTGAGCGATTACTTTCTACCACGCACTGCAGAGAACACAACAAATAAATCACCTTTCTAGATACGAAGTGGCTCCAGTCCAGAGGGGTTGAGGGTAGGGGCTGGATATTCTGTAAAGAAGTAGTCTCTAACCTTTTTGGCACCAGGGACTGGTTTCGTGGAAGACAACTTTTCCACGGACCACTGGGGGTGGGGAGATGGTTTTGGGATGATTCAAGCATGTGCTTTATTTTTACTATTATTACATCATAATATACAATGAAATAATTATACAACTCACCAGCATGTAGAATCAGTGGAGCCCTGAGCTTGTTTCCCTGCCACTGGACATCCCATCTGGGGATGATGGGAGACAGTAATAGATCACCAGGCATTAGAGTCTCATAAGGAGCGTGCAACCTAGATCCCTCCATGCACAGCTCACAGTAGTGTTTGCGCTCCAATGTTGCTGAATCTAATGCAAGTGCTGATCTGACAGGAGGCAGAGCTCAGTTGGTAATGCTCCCGTGCCTTCTGGCTCATCTTCTGCTGTGCAGCCAGTTCCTAACAGGCCACAGACCGGAGTCCATGCCCTGGAGGTTGCGGGCCCCTGCTCTAAAGCTACTTCCAGAGCTGGTAGTATGTTTTTAATTATTTCTTTTATATTAATTTTATTTTCCAAAGAATTCCCTATCTTCCAAATAATTACAGGATAAAGCCTTTAGTCTAATATTTGAGATTTACCACGCTGTTATTCAAATCTGCCTTCCCAACTTACAATCCTACTTCTCCCCTGCTAAAATTATTCTCTCCAGTTACTATGATTTGTAGACAGGAAGTTTGCTTCATTCATCTTTGTATCCACAATACCTAACATAATATCTGACCCAGTGTAGATGCTCAATAAATGATTAATGAGTAGATAAATGAAAGCCTCAGTCTATCTCTTTTCTTGGCTTATAATATTATACCTTGAGTATCTGGAAAAAAGTACTGAAAATCTTTGATTCTTTTAAGGTACCCAGGGTATGATTTATCTAGAGGATCTTGAATTAATAGCTAGATTTCATTTCCAAGTTATGAACTAGATTTCACGGTCTTTCAGGAACTAATAATTTTTTTCAATTACTTACTCAGCTTCCAAAGGTTTTACCAGTCATGATAAAGGTATACTATGATACTTGCTGATTACATACAATTTCGAGTGTTTAGATATTTGGAAATACCTGGATGTTCTTATTAGTAGTATGTATATAAAATTTGTTTTTGAATGTCCTTACAGTCTTATTTGACAATTCTTTAGAAGAAAATTTAAAATGATTTTACTAACTCTGCTTCAACTACCATAAAATCCTGAAAACCTCAAATGATAGTACTGTTTGTGTTTAGAGCTGCCAGAAAGCACCTGAAGCACTGTCATGGAGTTTGTGTTTTTTGAACCTTATAATCAACAGCAAAGTGGGAAGTTTCCAAACTTAGATGTTCTTTCACGAGGAGGAAATTGGGTTTAACACCCATCTTAGTAGTGCTGTACAGAGAGCAATAAACAAGCCATAACATGGTTTATTTGGGTTCACCTATTAGCCACGTAACCTCAAAGCTTGAACCACATGGAAAATAGACATGATGAGGTGAGAAGCAAATATGACAACCAAGAAAAGACAGGGATTCTGACAGCCTCAGTGACGGACGGCGGGCCTTGAAACAGAGTGCGATGGCCCGAAGCCGTCCCCGCCGGGCCTCAACCTCCTGGCCCAGGCTCTTGACGCTTTGGTTTCCTCTTCCATGAAGCAGAGGGTTGTGCCGATCGCTCTGCGCCTTCATACATGTGAAGCTCCCATGTCAGTGCCTGGCACATGGCTGGTGGGATATGTTTTCTCTTGCACTGTACAAATGAATTTGATAACAGGCTGGCTACACAGAGCCAGCTTTGTGACACCTTACTTGTCTGTATTTTGCTCTTTGTTCAGTTCATTCATTCATACATAGATAAAGTAAACATTTTAAATAACTATTCATTTGCATATCATGAATATTTATTACCTGCTCTGTAACAGCAGTGTGTGAGGTGCTGCGTCCTTTATGTAAGATCTGGAGAGTGACTCTCCCCACCTGGGCTCCATAGGCTGTGGGAGGGTCAGGCACATCATTGTCACCAAGCTATCTGCGGGCGCATGAGCTGGAGTAACCTCGAGGAGAGGCGCCTGCTCTAAAGTACACACCTACTGTGTGCCTGTCATTCTGCTCACAGTCGCCCCTCCCTGCTGGCCTGGGAGTTTGCTGCTCACCTGCTGTGACAGTCACCAAACTGGTCATGCTCCCTGGGAAACAGGAAGGGAGGAGACGCTCTCATCCTGTCCTCCCTGCCTCCAGCCTAGAGAGGGGCGGGGCTCTGAAGACAACGGGACTCTGAAGATGTGATCCCACACGTCCTTGTCCTCAGCAGATGTTCCCATTCATGTCCAACTCCAGCCTCCCTTCCCATGACACATGGACGTACACAGACATCCTGAAATCAGCATTGCCTTTGTATCCCAACATGGGGATCCTCGCCTGCAATAATGTCTCGCTTTTTTCTTCAGTCACTGCAACCTGACTTTTCTTCTGAACCACGCTGTGTGTCCATGAACTTCTCAAGAGGTTCTCCACCTTCCTCTGCATCGGCTCAGCTCCACTCCCAGGCCTCTCTTGAGAATTTCCGCACCAGCTGCAGCGTGCCCCCCTCCTCTCTGTGAATTTCTCCTGTGACAAGATGCCTATCGCTTTGCATCAGGTTGCATCATATGATGTCAGAAAAGCTGAAAGAAAACAAAGTGCTGTCCCTGGGGAGCGAGGCACTCTCAACACAGAAAGGAGCCTTGGGGAGGGGCTGCACTTGGGTTTCACCTGCAGAACGCTCACTTCTGGCTTCAAGGAATCATTCTTTAGTCCCATATTCTATGTGGCCGTTTGTTTTTCATGAGCATTAAAAACGCATTCTCAGTTCTTAGGTGTTTTCTGGGACTCAGAATTCATCCTGCTGTTTCATTCAAGGTTCAGTACACTTCTTGATTTTATGTCCATCGTATTCCAAGGACAGATGATTAAAATATCATCAACAATCTAGGGCACTTTGTGAAAACCTTCATCACAGAACTCATATCCACTGATGACTCTCCTGGTTTGCTAAAAACTCACATATCGTGAAAGACTTTCTTGGGATCGAATGTTTTAAAATAAAAATTTATATGTTAAAAAAATACTGTTTTGTTTAAAACAGAGGTAACAATATGACTTGAATTTTTTTTTTTTTGAGGCGGAGTCTCACTCTGTCGCCCAGGCTGGAGTGCAGTGGCCAGATCTCAGTTCACTGCAAGCTCCGCCTTCTGGGTTCCCGCCATTCTCCTGCCTCAGCCTCCCGAGTAGCTGGGACTACAGGCGCCCGCCATGGCGCCTGGCTGTTTTTTGTATTTTTAGTAGAGACGGGGTTTCACCGTGGTCTCGATCTCCTGACCTTGTGATCCGCCCGCCTCGGCCTCCCAAAGTGCTGGGATTACAGGCTTGAGCCACCGCGCCCGGCCATGACTTGAATTTTATTCATTTCTTAATCACGATTTTTTTTTCTAATGATGACCTTTGATTAAATTTTATAAAAATGCCTTGAAATTGAATTGACACTGATGTCTTCTCTGGGGAGACCTCGGTCCAGCTGCTAAGGTAGGATTTCCGGCAGTGCCGGCCCTCCAGTGGAAGGCTGACACCTTTTCTCAGAGGACAAGGCACAACTGTGAGGTCCTTTGGAGGAACTGTGCACCCGCCCCCCTGCCAAAGTGGGGCCCGGTCCACGGGAAGGCCTCTAGTGTGCTCAGCGTTTGTGAAGATCAGAAGCACACGTGGGTTAGTAAGTCACACACCATAACTGACTCGAACTCACAGCTCTGAAACAAGAGTGAAGAAGATGAAATTCGTCCAGTTTTGTCACCACCTGTGCATTTCCACCAGAGAGGAAACCAGGCAGTTGTGAAATCGAAGGGGCTGGGCTGCCCACTCATGGTCCACAGGCCTCCCTACCCTGAGGGATGTCCTCAAGGCAAAGGACAGGAAGTGGTGGGATTGGGAGCTCTGTCTGATGCTCTGTTCTCCCAAAATAATGTAGACTTTTCCACTGGATTTGAGGACATGTTCTCAAGTGCATTTCAGGCCTGGGACAACTGGAGGCAGTGTTGGTGGACAGCTAACGAGGGCACAGGAGAATCGCTCTGTGGAGGACCCTCATTTTGCTTGCTTTGGCTCTGAGCATGGCTGGGAGAATTTTTTTTTTTTTTTTTTTTTTTTTGAGATGGAGTCTTACTCTGTCACCCAGGCTGGAGTGCAGTGGCCAGATCTCAGCTCGCTGTAACTTCCATCTCCCGGGTTCAATAGATTCTCCTGCCTCAACCTCCCAAGTAGCTGGGACTACAGGTGCCCGCCACCGTGCCCAGCTAATTTTTGTATTTTTAGTAGAGACGAGGTTTCACCGTGTTGGCCAGAATGGTCTCGATCTCTTGACCTTGTGACCCACCAGCCTCAGTCTCCCAAAGTGCTGGGATTACAGGTGTGAGCCGCCGCGCCCGGCCTTCTGGGAGAATTAAATTCCACAGCTGAGGGTGGGGCAGCTTGGGAGAAGATGGGGTAACGCAGGAAAGGAGCAGGAGGTTCCCTGGGGTTTGGTCCTTAGGCAGAGCTGCACCCAGAGCTCACGACCCTTGCCTTCTTCAGCCTGTGGATCATGAGTGCGTCAGCTGGAAAGGGCATGAAACCAACCCCAGCAGGCATCAGATTTTGTAATCTTATGTGCTCTGTGCCAGAGCTGCCGCAACAGTATCCGCTGCCGGCCCCTCCTATTTTTCCTCTCCTTCCCTTTGGAGCAGGGAGACACAGCCATGCCTGACAAACACAAGCTGTCCCTGCCCTGCCAAAGCCCACTGCCTGGCATCTCCTTATGCCCCTTGTTCTCTCTCTGTTCTGCAGTCCCGTGGGCTTTCTTCAGTTGTTTAAACACAGATGCTCCTGGGGCCTCTGGCTGTTTGCAGACGCTATTCCTTTTGCCCAAAAAAAAATTCACTTCCTCTTCCACCAGGTTCTTCCCATGGTCCTTCAAAACTCACCTTGAGCATTACTTAAGAAATCTTTTTTTTTTCAGTCTCAAAGTAGGCAAATATTCTCCTCTTTTGTGATGTCACTGTGCCATGTACGTCTCGAATTGTTATGAAATAGGGCAAACATTTTTGAGATACATTGATGTAATTTTATGCTTTGCATTTCCTGGTATATGGGCTTCTCCTACCACCTGGGCAGCCTCCTGCCCTGCAGGGAACAGGGTGACCTGCCAGGATGCAGACAGCGGGTTTACTCATATGGGAAAGGACAGGCAGGTTCTGCATGCTAATGAAGCTATCTGAGTTCACAGAAACACACAAGGCCCAAAGGCCAAGCTTTTAGAGAAAGAAAAATATTTCCCAGTTTGGGGAGCTCCCTTTTTGTCATATTCAAAGCTAGGCAAAGTGGATTTGATCATGGAGTTTTGTGTCTGGAAGGTGCAGTGGAACAGAAAGAGAAGAGGGATGGCCTGTCAGGTTCTGCTGTACTGTGGGGCAGGGAAGGCAAAGCAGAGTGTAAAGCAGCGCAGTGCCAGGTCCTGTCCATGCCCTGTGTGGGACCTTCTCCTCAAGGTTGATGGGCAGGATGTGGGGTGAGGGTGGGAGTGCATGGCAAAAATCCAGAAAGATGGAGGGTCACCTGTCAAGGGCAGAGGGGCAGTGTGCAAATATGGCCTTGTAGGATGCCCCTGCTCCAACACTTCAGGGTGGTCTTCTCACAGTGCCGGTGGCTGCACAGCTCAAATAGGTCGAGTGAGGACCTGAGCTTAGTGTCCTTGTCACTGTGGCATGGAAAGCATCAAGATATTCTCAAAGGTACGTGGAGGGCATGGAAGGAGGCTGAGAACATTCCAGAGGTCATCTCTGTGGCAAAGGGTGCCTGCATCTGGAACCCAACAGAAGTCAGACCCAGTGAGCATGAGGAATGGCTAGTGGTTCCCAGGATCACAGCCTGAAGCAAAATAGAACAGCTGTTCCGTCACCACATGGTGTAGTTGTGAACAGCAGGGAAGCATTAGGATGGGTCTTCAAAGTGGTTGGGATTGATGGTTCGGCAACCTGGGAGCCTTATGGAAAGCTTGGAGCCCGAAGAGAGAGACAGCACATGTTGGCGGGTAGCGTGTTCATAGTGACCGGCTCTGTGTTCAGATCTACATTAGCAACTTGCATCCACCACATGCAAAGTAGATAACAATAGGTATGTTTTTAAAACTCTGTGATTCTCAATTTGCTCATTGGTAGAAAGTCAGTTAGTTGTGAAAATTTAATAAGTTAAAGTAAATAAGGCAGGGAGAACAGTGCCCTTGGATAGAAAGCACACAGATTGCATCGTTGTCCTGCTGTTAGTAATTTTAGAAGGTAAGTTTCATTCATGATGGCAAAACTCATATATATCTTTTTCACCAAAGGGTTTTCAGTGGCTAGTACAATGCCATGATGTAATAGAGACTTTACAAATATTCCTGGAACAAATGTATGCATGAATGATTTGAAGCCTTAAGTTAGATCAGGGTGATTTATTTTTTAAAATGTCATATACCTGTGTTAATAGCAGTGAATGAAGCCAAAAGCAATATGTGTGTGTGTTTCAGAACTCTTATCAAGAAGATCAGTCATGATAATATACAATAAATATAAATGGATCAAACTTCCTTTACAAAAAATATTGTCATATTAAATTTTATATACACATACATGTGTATGAAGCAAAATGACATAGAAAATAGATGAGTAAATTCTTAAAGAAATATGAGACAAAAATAAAATGAACCCCAAAGTGTAATATTTATATCATATAAAGTAGAACTTGAGAGAAAATAAGGAATGAGGGACAAAGCAGGCTACTTTATATTAATTTTTTAAAGTATAATTTATTATAAGAATGTAATAGCCAGGGATGTTTAAAAACCAAATAACAGCATCAAAAGATATAAAATAAAAGTTGTTATAAATGCAATAAGAAACTGGCAAAGCACAGTCTTAATAGGCTACTTAACAATACCTCTGCTTTTTATGTTACATACATAAACTTTACAGAGAACTGAATAATGTAATTAATATGTTTTATTTACTCAGTATTTCTTTAAAGAAAAGGTTGTCTTCAAATGCCCATAGTATAGTTAAACATTGATTATAGCTTCTGTGTCAAAAAAGAGCTCAATACAAGGCATTCTCATAAGCCATATTTTCTGACAATAAGCAATAGAATTTAAGTAATAAAAAGTTTAACACCGAATCTAAAAACCATGTGGAAATTAAAAATACTCCCTGAATATTCCATGAGCTGTTAACCCAAAGAAAATGATAGAGAAAATTAAAACTGAATAAACAGATTGTTTAGAAGATGCCATAATATATGAGATGTAACCCACATTGTGCTAGGAGAAAACTTTGTAAGTTTTCAAGGTTTTTATCTAGAAGAAAGTTGCAAATGAAATATCCATTTTGCTGAAGAAGCAAAAAATAAACAATTTAAAAAGCCCCAACAAAAGCATGAGTAAGAAAACAAAGATATAGTAGAAATTAATGACCTAGAACCTGAAAAACTGTAACAAATATAGTAATTCAAACCTTTATTCTTTGATATTAAATACTACTGATGACAGACCTTTGGCAAGGCTAAGAGAAAAGCAGAGAACATACAAATATTCAGCATTAGAATTCAGGGCACTGGGGAGGGGCGCAGTGGTGAGAGCAGCCCCTTAGACAAGGAACTTCACCAGTACTCATCTGTGTGATCCAGGAACGCTGTCCAGCCTTCTTGTCTCATGCCTTGGATTCCCACACCTCATAGTGCTGTTAAAAAAATTACGTAGAGTTACCATTTGTGATATGGTTTGGCTGTGTCCCCACCTAAATCTCATCTTGAATTCCCATGTGTTGTGGGAGGGACCCGGTGGGAGGTAATTGAATCATGGGGGCAGGTCTAATTTATACTCTTTGTTAAAAAATGAGAGTATCAGGTTGTGAAGATTAAAAGCAAACATCTTCACCTCCTCTACTCCCCAGTTTCAGCTGTCTGCTACGTATTCTAGATATTTTTAAATTCCTCTATCTATCTGTCTGTCTATCTATCTATCTATCTATCTATCTATCAATCAATCAATCATCTATCTATCTGCCTGTTTGTCTAGTTGTGCGTGTGTGTGTGTGTATTGAAGCTCAGTAGGGTCCTGTTATCCATTTGTTTTGCAACTTATTTTTCACGTGATGGCTGTCCCTCCATGTCAGCACATGGTATTATAATTATGCATATTTTATTCTCTTTGAAACAAGGTGAGCAAATAAACCTGTAGCAAGGGAAATGCCATTCTGTCACCAAAACTCCCACTACTCGAAGAGTGACCCAAGGCCAAGATCTGCTGGATCCTTTTCACAACCTTTGTGCGTCTTCTTAGCTTCTGATGATGGTCACTGGTTCCTGCACAGCATGTTGTCCCCTTCTGTGTTTTGTTGTGGGAGCTTTTAGAGTTTTCCTTTTATTTTGGGGTCTGCAAGTTTTATCAGGGGACCTGTGGGTGGACACACAGCCCTTAGTGGACCACTGTATAAGGAACTTCAGCTTCAGAAAAGAGGCTTCAATCATTTCTCCCAGTATTTCTTTCTAATATTTTTGTTCTCAATTTTTAAAAGTCTCTATTATTTTGACCCTCCTGAATATATCTTGCAAGACTTTTAGGTTTTCATTCATTCATCTGTCTGTTTATTTTTCCTTTTAGATCTGGGAGGTTTCTTTGGCTCGACCCTCTAGCTGCCTGGTCTCCACGGTGGAACAGGCCCTCTTCTGGACAGCCAGCTTGGTGGCTCCATTTAATTTTCATTTTGTCAGTTAAATTTTATTTACCATACCTCTTCCTTTTTCGTAAGTGCTGTTATCTTCTTATTCCCTGTTCCTTACCCTTCGTACCTCCCACTTCTTCTAATTGTAGCTAATTCTAATTTTATGGGTGCAATTTCCTCTCTAATCTCTCAGTATCAAATTGGATTTTTTTATTATTATTTCTGTTTCCTCTCAGGTGAGCTGTTTTATTTGTTCATCATTATGCTCCACGCTGCCTCCTGTATTGGGTGGCACTTGGTTTGGTTCTTTTTTATGAATGAAGATAGGGTTGATTGCTTGTGGGTTTCCTCTGCAGCCAGGCACATGTGTTTCCTGCTCAGCCTCCTCCCTGCCTGGCTAACTACAGGCCTGTGTGTGGATGAGGCCCCAACAGCAGGAAGAACCATCCGGCAGCCTGGGAACCGCCTCCTGCCCACGCCCCTCCTGGGCCAGCTGTCAAACCGGGAGGGTTTTTCTTTCCTGAGAGCCGATAACTACAGCACAGAGACTTCCTCGCTTTCTTGGTTCAAGGCTCTATCATTGTTTCAGTAATTTTTTTCACAGTGGCCCTCGGCCAAAGCAACTTCTTAAAAGTTCTGTGTGTAAGTAGTTAGGGCCGAACAACATAACTATGCATGCCCTAACAACTTAGTAGCTGTTTGAAAAACCGATACATATACCTTTAAAGAAAAAACAAACAACAAAACAAAAAAACAAAAACAAAACAAAACAAAAATAACCCATCTTTTGCTCTGAAATTCCCATCACTGACCAGCGCTGCATGTGCCTGCTGGGGACAGCACAGCCTTGTCTACCTTGGCACGAGATTGGAGAGCCCTACTGGGTTTGCTGTTCCGTGCTGGTTTTCGTACGTGGCCTGCTTTTTATCAGAGCACCTGCTGAACGTCCAGCCAGGGCCTCGCGGAAAGGAAAGTAGCGCCCTTGAGCCTTGGATCGGTGGTCTCGCGAGAGCAAACATTTCACGGAGGGGCTGATGCGTGTCCAAGAGGTTGTGTTTCTCTCAAACGTGAAGAGACTCCACAGCGCCCCCTGTGGATTTTCCGGGGCACCCCGGGCCCTGTGTGTGCGGTTGACGGCTTTAGTTCTCCTGTTTTCTCTTCCTTGCTGACTACTTGAAGATCTGCTTTGTTTCTTTTAGGCCCTGTAAGTTAACCGAGAACTTCATTTTTCTTTAAAAACTAGTCTTTGGGCTTTGTCTTTGGTGGAAACGTTTCCTCCGACCGTCATTTTTCGACTCGATTTAAGGGATCGGTGGTAGGGGCTATAGTGAGTCGTTCCAGCTCTCGCCCTGATGTTTGACTCATGGTAAGGTCTTTGCATCCTTGACTTTGCTCTCAGGGCTTTTTCAGGCTTGCTGGGGAAGAAGTTTTCAACATTTCTATTCCATGGCTATTTTCATTTTTCTGTTTTCCAGTAATGCTATGTTTTCATTTGTATGTATTGTTTTTCTCAAAAAAAAAAAAAAAAGGAAACTTGAGGAATAGAAAAATTGGAACCAACTCCTCCGTCAGCCATTTGAAGTTGCTTGAGGTTCTATATTGGGCTGGACATCAGTTTTAATTCTTAAAGTTGTATTTGAATTAGAATGGTGGACTTTGATCCATATTGACTTCTGTGGATTCCACATTTTATGTTGTCAGTTATTATTCAGCTCTACTTGAATTCTAAATCACAAAACAAAACTATTCAAACCATCACGGTTTCTGCATTTTTAATATAAGTATTTGAGGTTCAAAGTTAGCTAATCATACAGTATATTCCAGAGTTAGTGAGAACAGACACGGAAAAATTACTCTTTTCTGGGATAAGGATGACTAACTTAGAACCACAGGAAACAGAGGTCCTCTAAAATGAGTTCAGTTTTCAAACAAAAATTTTAAAAAACACAAAACATTGCAGAATTGCTCATTTTATCAGATGACTGACACTTACATTTGTAAAAATGCAGTTTGTTTGATTATGATGGCTAAGCCAGGGTTTGGTGACCTTGAAGAGTAAAAACTTGGCACATACTTATTGGAAAATGGGAGCAACATGAAAAAGATACAAGAGAAATCTTTTAAATTATTGCAATAGGATTCAAGAAATAAAAGATGTCATATCAACACAAAGTAAGGCTTTGCCTAGCAGTCACTTGGTGGAATGTTTACAAATTGTTGACAGTTTTATACTTTAATACAATGCCTTTCTGAGATACGATATTTTAGATGAGGTAGAATATTTTTCATATTTCCTCTTTTAGTATCTCTCAGAGACAAGTTATTCGATGTTCTCTCTTTTATGTGCATAGTACATCCATGGGTATCAACCACAGTAAGAAGTAAAATTACCAGCAAAACTCTTGCCAGGGATTGTAATTAGTTATTAAAAAATAATGTCTCCCTATGCCATATTCTCCTCCTGAGTGTATTTTGGGTTTTTCTTCCACTGCCAAAGCCTTAAAGCAAATGTCTAGACAAACCTCCTACACTCTGATAATTTCAAACCTGCACACTGCTGATTTCTAGTGATAGACCTACATCTTGATGTCATTCTATGAATGGCAAGGCCTGAGTTTCCAAAGGCTCTCTGAACATCTGCGCAGTCACTGGAACTCACCGTACCCTAATCTGATGGGCCTTCCTTCCCTGCTGCCTTTTCTCCTGTATTTCACATTTGAGCTGCTGATACTGCAACTGTCCCAGCTGCCAGGTGGGAACGTCAGCCTCTCCCGCGGGACGTCAGTCCCTGGCGTGAGATCCGTCTGACCCTTCCCCCATACCATGGCCTCTTGCTCTCCCTCTGATATATCTCCCAAATCCTTCTCTCTGCCTTCTTTTCCTTCTCTCCTCACTCACATGGCTCTGCCTCAGGCCCCATTTTCCTTCACTTGGATCTTTTTGTGATGGTCTCTTTCCAAAGACACTGTTGCTGGAACCTCTTTCCAGAAGCTGAGGTAGAATCATACTGCTCTTCTAGAACCTCAGACACTCTCAGTGCATTTAGAGACATATCCAAATTCTGGCAGCACCACACAAGTCTGCACCCTATCCTGCCTCATCTTCCATTTATTTATAAGCTCTGTGTTACTGAGCTTTCCAAAATATACCTTTTATTTTCACAGCCCATTCTTCTCTTATCCTGAAATGAACTTCTCTTCTATGCCTCTGACATCTACCCACATACGCATGTCCTGCTAACACACCATTTCCACCAGGACCCAAGTTCACTCGTGAACCCTCCTGCCCATTTCAGTGGCTACTGTAGAACTTGCCGTATCTTTCTCTTGTTCACATGTTATTGATCTGCCGTTTTTGTTTGCTTGTCACACTCCTTCCCTTATCCAAGAAAGATTTTTTAACAGCATCACACTCATTTAAATGTCTATAGCTTTAGTTCTAGACTAGTTTATCCTCTTGCTATATTTTTGGAGACGAATTTCCATCCAAATTTACTAAGCAAAATAAAATTCTTAAGAAATCTCTAAATCAGAAAGCGATCTTGGCATGTTTGCATTATGTGTGTTTTTTTTTTTTTTTTTTTTATTAACTGTGATTTACTCAGAAAGAACTGAATGAGCCAAAAATTTGGAGCTGAAATGCATGACATTTAACCCTTCTAGAAAGAATAATGTTGGTCTTACAATGAATTAATTGTACATTTTTGAAACATGTATAAGATTTTTAAAAAGTTATACATTCTAGTTTTTAAGCCGTTAGAAAGTTTGGATAAGTGGCCCCTTTTGTAGGAAATCCTGTGGGCATCACAGTCTCTCCAAAGCCTAGTGAGGAGCAAGTGGAAATCTTTTGCAATAGAAAACAGAAAAGTCAAGGCTGAGGAAAAATAGAATTTCCGTCACAAATATCTGATAAATTTATCTAGGATCCAAATTTGGGGAGTTATATGGCTAGTTCAAAAGCTATGTTTGTATTCTCCTACTGGACAGGAAAAGGAAAATAAATGAATTTACCAGATAGATTGGCATCTACTGATTTATGTAACAGGTAGATAAATGGAATGAATCCAGTCATCCTGGTTCTTACTTTTCTGTGTTGGGATAGAAGATGGTTTTCTCTCATAAGTGGATGTAAGGGAAACTGGTGGGGAAAATGTGTTAATTAAAATTTAAATTTTCATATGGAAGACTTGTTGAAGAATTCAATTGTTTTATTCCAACAATCTGGCAGTTTGGATGCCTGCCACAGCCCTACCATGCATTAGCTGTGTTATTGCAAATAAGCCAGCTCGTCTTCCCTGGCCTCAGTTTCCTTAGCTATTGAATGAGGGTTTGGACTGGGTGACCACATAGATCTCTTTCGGTGGCCAAATCCTGTGGCTTTGTGATTCTGTATACAGCCCAGTTGCTTATTCTGTGCGGTTAAATGATAGCATCCAGACTCATGCACTAGGGGTGGAAACCCTCAACTCCTTTCTTCTTTCTTCCTTTAGTTCTGAAGCACTGCTTTCTCCTTGTTCATGTCCTGTCCTTTGTGACTACACATTATCAGTTTCTTCTTTCTCTCTGTTTTTTTTTTTTTTTTTTTTTTAGATAATGCAATTACCCTTGATTCTAATCCCAAACTGCTTTTTTCCTCCCTGACCCTACATACAGTTCATGTAAGACAACTTCATCTGTACACATGCATTCAACTATCATACTGTTACTATTAGCTTGGGTATTTTCCGGAGCTTCAGGCTCCTATCTTCCACCTCCATGGACATCTTTGCTTCAATGCCCTGTGAATGTCTCTAACTCACTATGTACAGAGTTGAATTCATTGTCTGTTGCCCTTAATTGATCTTTCTTGCAATGGAATACTAATTGACTTCCTTCTCTTCCATGTAACTGCCTCCAATCCATCTTCAATCTGTCAACAGAATGATCCTACTAAAACCCAGATCTAATTATGTCTCTCTCATGAGGAAAAATTTTTGGTTTCCCTATTGCCTCCAGGATGCATTTGCAACCTCTTTCCAGCTCTTCACAGCCCTGCCACCTGCTTCTTGGGTCTTTATGCACTACCGCATGGGCCCTTCAACCATTCAGTACAGTTGACTTTTTTCTTGTGTTCATAGTTCTATCAATTTTGACTCATATATAGATTTGTGTGATCTCTACCACAATCAGGTTACAAACAATTCCGTCATCCCCAAAACTCTCTGCAGCTATCCCTTTACAGGCTCATCCTCCTGCATCCCGATGCCAGCACCCACTATTCTATCCTGCGTCACTGCAGATGTATCTTTCCAATGCTGTCATACCAGTGCAATCATACGGCCTTCACCTACTGAGGTCAGCTTTATTAGCTCCCCGTAATGCCTGTAAAATCCATCCAAGTTGTTGTATCTTGTTTGTCCCTTGTTGGCTTGTACTCCATGGTGCGGAGGAGCCACAACTGACTATTCACTCACCTTTGGAGGGGCATTTTAGTTGTTTCCAGTTTGAGACAATTATACACAGAGCTGCAATAAACATTCATGTACAAGTTTTTGTGTGAAGACATATTTTCCTTTCTCTGGGTTAAATACCCAGGAGCGGAATTGTTGAGTCATGTGGTAAGGTCATGTTTACCTTGATATAAAGTCTGTGAAACCATTTTTGAGAGTGGACCCTTGTATTTTTTAAAAAAGATTTGTAGCTGACTCTGAGGTCCAGCCAGGTTTGGGAGCCAGAGCTGGAATAATCAGTTACATGTTGGTCATTCCCACACAGTACAGGCTGCTTAACAGGACTATGTGCATGCATGTTTTTGTAATCTCTGCAGCCTCAAAGCCTAGTTAAGATTTCATCTTAACTTGATTGCTATGTGTTAGCACATGGTTGAATAACTAAGAGAGAACAGACCCCTTCATGGGAGCTGGTGAGAGGGTGCTCACAGCCTGGCTGCTGCCACTAAGGTGTAGTCAGAACATGTGACACACAGTACAAATGATTTTCCACACTCCTCTCCGGCCCATAACAAAATTACTTTTAGTGATGATCATGTAATAGTCAGTAATAGTGATGATTTTCTTGATTTATTCTTTAATACTGAAACAAGTAGAAATCAGTTAAAATTATACAATTCTATGTTTAAATTTTTTTTTCAGATTCAGTAAAATGTTTTATGAACTAACATTTGCATTTACTAAACAAAAATATTATGTTGTGCAGTTTGTCCCTTTTGCACTGTCTTTGATTTTAAGCACAAGAAAAACTTCCAAATGGTCCTCTCTGATGACTGAATCAAAATAAGTCAAGTTGTGTTCCTTTGTCTTGACAGGCACCGTCCTGTCACGTTTAATTTAGAATCTAAGGTTTAAGGGTGAGAATATGTATTATCCCCAGAGTTGGAGAAGCACCTGGAACAAGTCTGAATAGTTTACTACATCCGGCTCCTTCCCTCCACATGAAGGTGGGGGGCTGGGTACCTGTGTGCCAGGGTCAGCTGAATAACTTGGAGTTTTCTGGAATAACTTTCCTATAGAGTATGATGTTTATTAAGGGATAAAAATACAAATGAATTGATGGAAGCTTGCATAGGTGTATAAGTTTCATCAGACTGCTGTCACAAATGACCACAAACTGTGGCTGAAAAGAACAGACATGGATTCCTCATGGTTCTCGAGGCTGGAAGGCTACAGGGCTGGTTCCTTTGGGGGCTGGGAGAAGGAATCAGCCCCCTGCCTCTCTGCAGCTTCTGGTGGTGGCTTGGGCCATCGGGGTGCTGCTTGGCTCTCAGACACATTGCCTGTTCTCTGCTCCATGTTCACATCTTTCACGTTCCCTTGTGTTGCTGTTTCTGTTCCTCTCTTCTTATCAGGACACCAGTCACATTGGATGAAGGACCCACCATACTTCAGTATGATTTCATCTTAACTTGATTGCTTCTACAAAGACCCCCCACTTCCAGATAAGGTCACATTGACAGGTACCAGGGGTTAGGACTTGAACGTAGCTTTTTGGGGAATGCATTTCAACCCATCGCACACACACACACACGTGCACTCACACACACAACCAAATACACGTAATGAAAACTCAACAGTCAAAAGAGCAATTATTTAAACTTTAACAAATGATTGTGTGTGTGTGTGCGTGTGTGTGTGTGTGTGTGTGTAGGACTGTTTCATCACTGTTTGGAATGGTCCTCTTGTTGGGATAAAAGCAGGCCAATTTTGCTTGGCTTACTTATTGTGTATGAATTATCTTTAACAGAAATTTCCTGTACCCCAGGCAGACCGTTCCCTTCAGCCCAGCCCGCGTAGCTGCTGTCCCCAAACACCCTCAGTGGGTATGAGGTATTCCGCATAATTCCTGGTGATGTCCATTTCTTCTTCCATGTTTTCAAACAGTGGTATGACACTTTGAGGTGAAATATAGCTCTATTTAATGTCACATGGGTCTCTTGAAGCTCTGACTTTTTCGAGACCACAAATTTTACTTGAAGGTAAGCAATTTAAAGTATTTTAATAGAAACATAACTACAGTATGAAGTGTGATGCACATATTACATATATCTTTGGAAATAAATATGGGATGACAAAATATGAACATAGTTGCAGGGCCCCAAAGTTTCTTTCCTCTGTTACTATGTTAAACAAACAAAAACAAAGTAAACTAAGACAGTGGAAAGGGTTCATTTCAAACCCATAAGATATGTCCTATCTCTAAGTCTGACTTGATCATTTATGTGCTCTGATGCATGAACGGCAATGGAAATAATACCATCTTCTTCTTATCCCAGTAAACAAGTGTGTGAGCAAATGATTTAATACGAGGAAAGAGCTTCTGAGTTATCAAAGGGTTGCCATTTTCCCAGACTTAGAGATGACTTAGTGGGGGTTGAGCCGTCTTTTCGGCCAGTTCATGAATGTCTTGGGCTTTGTGTGGCAGACCTTCTCCAATCAAACAACTCTGCCACTGCAGCTTGAAAACAACCACAGACAACACGTACACAAAGCCAGTGTGGCTGTGTTCCGATGCAATTTGACAAAAACAGGCATTGGTCAGACTTGGTTCATGGACTGCAGTTTGCCAACCTCTGAACTTAGAGGCAAAAAAATATTTGGAAGAATGGAGTGAACCCCGAGCACAGGGAGGCTCAGACATGGAAGTCTATGTGCTCTTTTCCTGTCTTGATGGAAAACAAGAGATTTGGCCGGGTGTGGTGGCTCAAGCCTGTAATCCCAGCACTTTGGGAGGCAGAGGCGGGCGGATCACGAGGTCAGGAGATCGAGACTATCCTGGCTAACACGGTGAAACCCCGTCTCTACTAAAAAATACAAAAAAAAAAATCTAGCCGGGCGAGGTGGCGGCACCTGTAGTCCCAGCTACTCGGGAGGCTGAGGCAGGAGAATGGCGGGAACCCGGGAGGCGGAGCTTGCAGTGAGCTGAGATCCGGCCACTGCACTCCAGCCTGGGCGACAGAGCGAGACTCCGTCTCCAAAAAAAAAAAAAAAAAAAAAAAGCAAGAGATTTGTATGCTTTCACAAAACAAAGGCAACTGTAACTGTGAGTTCAGCGATTACATCACTGATTTCAGTAGTGTTGGTACTTCAAGCATTTGCTATGTATCCTCTGAGCTATTGGGACATTACACTGAGATGCAGTGGGTGGTATGGGGAGGTGCTCAGGGGTTCTCCTCTCTTCCCTCACTACTTGGTGCTTACAGACAGCTACTAAAGCACTGCTTTTCATGCTGGGGAGCCTGACTATTTGCAGGTCATTAAATCAATTTAATGAGTCATGACCTGCTTTTAGAAGAATAGAAATGACTCAACTTTATTGGGCTAGAATGGAATATCACAAGGTACATCCTTTAGAGTGTTTTGTGAATTTGTATTATGTACTTGCACATATATAAACATATATGGGATATGTACATAATAATAAAGAACTACTAGGGGAAAATTAAGCTGTTTTTTATAAAGTTAAAACTTTGGAAAGAGTATAGTCAAGTCACAAACTTTTTTCTGTTAAGTTATACCTAGGTGTGACAATGGTGAAAAATTGGCAAACAAAAACTCTAGAAAAAGTTTGCCTTCAGATTGCTTTCCAATGGCTTCTTAAGTTATTGAAAGACATCTCAACTAGAATTTAAGAAGAGACACTTTCAGTGTTATTTTTGCAAAATAATAATAATAATAAGTGCTGAACTCTAATTGACTGATTCACTTCTGTTGCCCACGCTGGAGTGCAGTGGCATGATCTCGGCTTACTGCAACCTCCACCCCTGCGTTCGAGTGATTCCCGAGTGGCTGGGTTTACAGCTTCCCGAGTGGCTCAGCTTCCCGAGTGGCTGGGTTTACAGCTGTGCACCACCACACCCGGCTAATTTTTATATTTTTAGTAGAGATGGGGTTTCACCACGTTGGCCAGGCTGGTCTTGAACTCCTGACTTCAAGTGATCCAACCACCTTGGCCTCCCTAAGTGCTGGGATTATAGGCGTGAGCCACCGCGCCTGGCCCAACTGATCCATTTTTAAGAAAAGCCTTTATCCTTAAAGCAAATATTGGTACATGAGTATGTAACGTATGAACACATGATGTTTATGATTTCCAACTTGCAGTCACCTTTTCTTTGAACGGTTCTAATATTTTGTTCAGTCCTCATTTGTATCTGCTGAACCGCCCCTTGCAGGGATTGTCAGGTACCCTTCTCTTACCTGTGAGCTGAGGGAAAGGTGAGAATGACTTTAGGAGAAGTGAAGAGTGAAAAGTACAAATTTCCAACTCTTCCTCACAGTCTTGGAATGCTTGATTTTTATCTCATCTTTGCATTTTCCCCTCCCTACCATAAAGAGAGACATACAGTTCTGTGCTGGGCTAAAGTGTGTTTGAAAAGTAAAGAAATTGCGATATAAGATATACTGGACTGGTGTGGCCAGGCAAGACGACTGACCTCTCCTAACATTTTCCTTCTTCCAGCAGAGCACATCTCTGTCCTCCAAGAGGCCGCATGTCGAGTGTGTGGCTCTCTCTGACCCTGTCCTAATGGCAGTGCCTCCATTTGTTTGTTTGTTTGTTTGTTTGTTTTTTGAGACGGAGCCTCACTCTGTCGCCCAGGCTGGAGTGCAGTGGCGTGATCTCAGCTGACTTCAAGCTCTGCCTCCGGGTTCACATCATTCTCCTGTCTCAGCCTCCCAAGTAGCTGGGACTACAGGTGCCTGCCACCGCGCCTGGCCGATTTTTTCCTACTTTTAGTAGATACAAAATACAAAATACAAAATGATGACTTTCTCCTCCTGTACAATAATAAAATTAATAAAATCTCAGTGGCCATTACCAGATAGTGACTTTTTCATAGAAATGCAGAGAACATGATCATAATCCTTGTCCAATTGTGATAACTCCAACATTTATATTAAATTAAGTGGTTGAGGTCTGCGGAGTCTTTGCTTGCCATATTCAACTGTATAACAATATATTTTATTCCATAGTCATGCCCCCAGAAACTTCTGGGGCTTCACGTTTTAGCCAGGATGGTCTCAATCTCCCAACCTCGTGATTCGCCTGCCGCGGCCTCCCAAAGTGCTGGGATTACAGGTGTGAGCCACTGCGCCCGGCCAGCAGTGCCTCTGTTTTTATGGGATGAGGGCAGCCCCAGGTGAACTTGGGTTCTTCGTGGAGGAGTGTGCCCGTGCATGGCGGAGGCATGCGCCTCCTCTGACCTGGATGCAGGCTGGGATGCCGTAAGCACTGGGGCTACCACGTTGTGCTAACAGGCTCAGAAGAAGCCAGCACAGGTTTATGCAAACAGTGGCCAGTGATCCAGGGTCGCTAGTGCTGAAGGAAGGGAAAATCAATGTTGAGCAATATACTTCACAGCCCTAAAGTAGACTCATAAGTAATGTTGAGGCAACTAACACTTTGTAAAGAGGACAGTACTAAGCAGAAGAGACGACAGAAATATCCTGCTTTGGTTTCGTTTGATGAATTTTCTCGAGGAGGGATTTCTAGGGCAGTTCAAACAAAAAGGACAGAAAGCAGATGACACTCAGGTGAAATATTTAGCATCCATCTCCTTCGTGTCTAAGCCTTGGTGAGTCTGTGTGCAATCAGCTAAGGGCCTTATCCCATGGACCCCAGGCTACAGGCAGCCCTGGCCCGCTGAGAATGGGGACCGCACCAGCTGATGGCCTTGGCTGGGTTATATGCCCACACGCAGCTGCTGAGTCTCAGGAGAGCGGGAAGAAAAGTGTTGCCCCAAGAAGGCATCAATTAACAAAAAATAGATACCATAATGTAAAGCATTTATGTCGCCTGCCTTTTGGAAACTTCTGGGGAGAGGAGGAAGTCTAAACATTCATTGCAAATACTGTACATGAAAAAATATGCAGATTTATTCAACTCTATCAATTAATTGAAGTCACAACATCCAGGGATGTTTTCACTAACGCATTTCATTATTAAATATCTATTACTATTGGGTATTTATTGTGAAATATATGCACACGAGAAGACAGACTAATACAAGGAACACTCAATTCCTCACCTCTCAGCTTCACTGTATCTTAGCATTTTGCCACACTCGCCTCAGATAGTTTTTAAAGAATTAAAATATTAGATGCTATGGAAGCCCATTCTACTTCTTACCGTGACTTCTAAGATATTTTCAATGATTTTTAAAACTTTTGAAAAGCAATGAAGTTAAACAGTTAACGACACTGTCGCTTGGAGGTTTTCCCTCTGATGGTGAGATGCAGACGCTGCACTCAGAGGATCATGAGCTGGGAAACACGGAGTCTGAAGGGAAGAGCTGAACTGCAAACAAATTTCCCTTCTGCTTCCAGCCTTAGCTTTGGTTTTATGATGGATAAGATGTATTTGCATATTATGTCCTCTGTCCAATAGCATTTTCTAGACAGGGGTTTCTGGGGGCATGATTATGAAATAAAATATATTGTTATACAGTTGAATATGGCAAGCAAAGACTCTGCAGATCTCAACCACTTAATTTAATATAAATGTTGGAGTTATCACAATTGAACAAGGATTATGATCATGTTCTCTGCATTTCTATGAAAAAGTCACTATCTGGTAATGGCCACTGAGCTTTTATTAATTTTGTTATTGTACAGGAGGAGAAAGTCATCATTTTGAGGCAAATGTTTGTGTCCTGATATAAGTAAAACTTCAGAGTGCTCAGCCCTCCCCTCCCACTGCCATATTTTTAGGAGAAACAGCAGCTGAGGCCTGGAGAGAGGTGATGTGAGATTTCCCTTGGCAATTTGTAGTGAGAGATGGAAAGCATCCTTTAGTTATTCCGAAAAGTGATCAGGTAGAACCACTATGCCCACGACATAGTATAAATCCTTTGTAAAACCAACACCCATAGCATTTGGGGTTTTGCAGTGCTAGTTTCACCATGCAGTGGCCTGATTTTGAACACTGCCCTCTGCAGACCTAGCACCATGGAAACCCAGGCCTTTGAGGAGGAGAACGCGGCCTGCGTGCTCCCCTCCTGGCTACTGTTCACCAAGTGTGGGTGACCCTGGGAGGCTGCCCTTGTTTGCTTACTTGTTTTTCCTGGCTGTTGATTTCAAAGAATTCTCGGTCAAATGAGAAACCCTCCAACAATTTTCAGGAAATACAGAGATGAGCTTTGGCAGGAATTAGGTACATTGTCAAAGCAGGCCTTCTGCCCGAAGTCACAGTGAATTTTCATCACAGAAGCTCATCTTTCTTTGTCCCTGGTACAGGGAAAGTAAATAAGAGCCCAATTAGTGGAAAACATAAAGAGAATGCTTTGAAACTTGCATCTGAGATCAAGCCAACAGGAGTTTCTGGTAGAGGTGATATTAGAATTCTGAAAAGACAGAAACGTTCAATCCAAAGGACTTTGACTTTGTGCTTATCTCATAAAAGAAGTCATTTGGAGGCTATTTAAATGTGTAAAGGGTACAAAGGCTTTGTGGACCAATCAGTTCTAGGAGGGTTAAAGAGTAAACCGTGCCCAGAGCCGGTGGACCTGCTGGTCCCTCTTCCTGGAATGCTCTTGTCCCAGATAGCCGTGTGGCTTGCCCTGAATTTTTCTTTCAGTTTCCCGTTTAAATGTCACTTTATCTGCAAGGCCATCCCTCACCACTCTAAGAAGGATTTTTCTCTCTATCCCCTTGACCCTCCCAGTTTTCAATAACACTAGCATCTGACATTTTATTTGACTAAATGCATATTGAATTGTTTATCTCCTGTTTATCCCTTCTAGAATGTAAGTTATGTGTGACCAGGCACCTGTTTTATTTTTGTTCTTGTTTTTTGAGTCAGGGTCTCGCCCTGGTTGTTGAGGCTGGAGTGTAGTGGTGCCATTGCGGCTTGCTGCAGACTCCACCTCTTGGGCTTAAGTGATCCTCCCACCTCAGCCTCCCGAGTAGCTGGGATGGCAGGCATACACCACAATGCTTGGTTGATTTTTAAGTTTTTTCTTTTTTTGAGACAGAGTTTTGCTCTCGTTGCCCAGGCTAGAGTACAATGGTGCAATCTCAGCTCACTACACCTCCTAGGTTTAAGCGATTCTCCTGCCTCAGCCTCCCAAGTAGCTGGGATTACAGGTGCATGCCACCATACCTGGCTGATTTTTGTATTTTTAGTAGAGACAGGGTTTCATCACATTGGCCAGGCTGGTCTCAAAGTTCTGACCTCAGGTGATCTGTCCGCTCCAGCTTCCCAAAGTGCTGGGATTACAGGCGTGAGCCACTGTGCCCTGCTCCAATTTTTAAATTTTGTGTTGGGTCTCACTGTGTTGCTCAGGTTGATCTTGAACTCCTGGGCTTAAGTGATCCTCCCACCTGAGCCCCCCAAAATGCTGAAAGTACAGGTGTGAGTTACTGTGTCCAGCATCCTTGGTATGTGCTTATAACCAGGACTGAACCAATGTCTGGAGGAGAATTAGCTTGCTTTCATTATTCGCGGAATGAATGATTACATAAATGACTAAATAGAAGTTTTAAATGCTAAATTTCTAGACTCCAGAATTTAGTTCAGAGTGAGTCAGTGTTTGTTTTTGTTTGTGTTGTATTTAAGTAACTTATTTATACCTCTTCAAAAGGGTATCTTTGGTGTCTTACAAAATGTACATAGAATAATATAAAAATAGATCAGGAAATCAGAGCAAAGAGAAAAATACGAGTGGCTTCATTCTTGTAGCAGAAAATCTGTATTCTAAAAATACGCTTCTAATATAGTCTAAGACAGAACATGGGAAGTGAAAAACATCGCAGGACAACGGGTCTTCAACTCGACTCCTGTGGAAAACGTGTACTCTGGAGACTTCTGGAGACTGAGCCTGGGGTTTCGCCGTTAACGTGAGATAACGATCTTTTCCAGGTACACGTATAAGGCTGAGAAAAGGGATAGGCTTTTTTCAATTTAAAAAGTTCCCCAATAACTTTTTCTTAAATCTTTGGAAATTCTACTGCTTATCTGCTGGAAAGCACTTAAACTGATAAGAAACAGAGTGAACAAGTACCAAACTCTCAACCAAGTACCTTGGAAATAGATACCTGAGGTGGCTTGACAGCTGCATTTTCATGGACGGCTGTGCTCATAGTTGTGAATTGGAATTGCATGGTTTTAATGTTGACATACTTTTAATTGCTGAAATAACCCTAGTTCTAAAAATAGAGATAAACATTGATATTTTATCATGTTTCATAACTTTCTGATGTTTCATTCCCTAAGTAATTTTAAGAACTCTTGCTTAGACATCTGGCTCTGTGGGACAATCAAAAATATGATTTGAAGTCTTTATTCCAGGACAATTTACGCACAGAAATGTGCTACAGAAAATAAGGAGGATTAGGTTTTACTTAGACTGACTTTGTTTTCTCCTGTGGGATGAAGAGCAGCTCTTTCCATTGATCCGATTGCCCCAAATAATGTTTCAATGCTTTGGTTCATTTTGACCATGTGGTCACACCCCAAAATGTCAGCCACAACATTACACTGCACATACAAAAGTCCAGATTTTCCCCTGTACCTTTGGTCCAAGAACATTTATATTTGGCCTCCAATAAAGGCTCAACTTGCTCCAAGAGATTTTTAATGAAGAGCGCCATAGCATTCCGGTTGCAATTATGCAGTGAATGCAAATTCCAGAAGCATAAGCAAATCAATGGAGAAAGCACAATGATCCCTTCTACACTAGCATCTGGATTTTTATAAATCCACATAGCCTCTTCCTTCCTTTCTCCCTCCCTCCCCCTCCTTCTGGCACCCTCTCCCCTGCTGGGCATGTGAGCCTTGTTCCAAGCTTCACTGGAGTTTTCTCATTTCTAACCTGCACAGAGTCCGGGTCCAGCCTTAGGTGGCCATCCCGTGGTGGGCTTGGGGCTGCCATACCCAGTTCATTTTCTCAGCCCTTTACCTGATTTTCGCCTTTGACACAGGCTTAGTGGGCTCTGGATTTTATTCTTTTTTTATAACGAAGGGTTGCCTAACTTTCCCCTTTTGCCTCAACCCAGTAGAGCTGTCTTTCTTTGCCGGAGTCGCTTGCACGGGCTCTGTGGCATTTGCTGCTATTTCAGCTCTTTCCATGCAGCAAATCTGCTTTCCCCAGCCCCGGAGTAAACATCACCTTTTCCCTAGTTGACCTGCCTCTGCTGAAAACACACCCACCCCTTCCTGCTCCAATTACAAACTTAGACTTGACTGTGGGCCAAGTTGCTTTTCACACAGGAGCAATGTCTCTGCCTCGCACTCGGTTTTCCAAGGGAGGCGGTGACTGAAGCCAGCACAGACAATGCTGCAGGCTTTGTATTTGTTGGGCCACAGAGAGCCACTTAACATTTATTCTGATCCAGTGAAACCTAATGCAAGGAAGGCAAGGGGAAGGTCGTTTCTCCTGCGTGCCATTTTCAAATGGGTGCTGGCTGTCTGTCCAGTTATGCCTCCCTTTCTAATCATATCTTCTGAGGTCTGGCCTAGATGCGTCCCATCCCTCACTTCCTCTTGGGGTGTGTAGGAGGGTTACCATTTGGGGCGATGGTGGGTGTGTTAGGAGGGTTACCATTTAGGGCGATGGTGGGTGTGTTAGGAGGGTTACCATTTGGGGCGATGGTGGGTGTGTCCTGGAATGGGCCCTGTTACACAGGTGGATGACCTGGTCCTGGGTGTGTGAGCAAAGCCCAGTGCTAGCAGATTAGTTATGTCATAAAACATTAGGAAATATTTTATACAGTGGAGATAAATCAGAGAACTGCAAGCTGCTGGGTTAGGCCAAATCGTTCTGGAAGCAGGGTTAAATGATCTTATATACTGTATTTCCCCGACTTGGTGGAGTTGAAACTAATGTCTCTTCTTCACTTTATGAAGCAAAACTTCCAAACTGCATTATATTTTTGGCTCTGACCTTGCACCTGCCACCCCACAGCCCCAGGCATCACTAGACAGCAGCACAGTTCATTTTCTGAAGACATGAACTCCTGTTGTGGTTTATTTGCTTTCAGGACCCAAAGACCTGCCAGACTTTGAGCTTTTCTCGGTAGTGAGTGATCCCCTCTCTACCCTTCTGTGTTCTCCTCTCTGCGCCTCAGCTTGTAGAGCTCTTCCATGGAAAGTCACACAGCTTATACCCCGGGTTGTGGCTGCACTGATGCTGCTGGCAGCGGCTGTGGGGAGGGGTGTCTTATTTCAGCTTCTAGAAAGCTGCCTTTCCCATTCCCTACAATGGTCATTGCACACTTTTACCATTTTCATTTTCCCTCAACTCCTAACGTATCCCTTCCCCACCCTCCAAACTAAACACTCAACCATGATTTTGACTTTTTAAAAGAAACAGATACCATCAAGACAACCCCCCTGAACTCTCAGGTTACTTTTCTACCGACTCATTTCTACCTGTTCACATACCTGTTTTAAGCTCCTATCAGAGAAGTTATTCCTTTTGCTTTTCAAGAAAGCACTCAACACTGCTTTTCTTCCTATCTGTGTATTAATGAATCTGTCATCTTCCCTCTTTTCTATCCTTTTGCCACTGTCTGAAACAGCCAAGAAAAAACCTTCTCTAAACCTTCACTGTTAAATTTCTCCTTAATCCTTCATCTCCTTCTTCTACTCCTCTCTGTATTTCTGTTTATCACTCATTTTCTACACTCAAAACTTTATTACTGTCATCACGATGGTACTTGCCATTTTATATTCATCTAACACATTTATTGAGCATTTTTTTTTAAATGTCAAAAATGGGGTTGGATCTTGGGGGATAGAAAAGTAAAAGCTACAGTTGTAAAGCATCCATCATTCTCAGCAATTATCTTGTTTATTTATACAATTGCCTATTTGCAAGCATCAAAGTCACAGAGCCTGTGCTTTCACTGCTGTATGTTGGGAGTGCTGGCTGTGGGATAGGGGCTCATAAAAGTCTTTTGAAGGAATGACTGAAGCTGTCAACAGGAGTTTACTGTAGAGGAGACACAAGCACCTGATCACAGCTCAACTGTGCTTGTGATGGGGTGTGGGGAATGTCTTCAGAACCGCAGTGGAGAAAGCACTCTGACTTTGCCTGTGGGCGGTGGGAGGTTTTCCTGGAGCTACATCTGAAGGGATGAAAAGGAGTAAGTTCAGTGAAGGAGGACAGAGGGAATGGGAACATTCTAGGCAGAGAAAGGGAGCAGAAAGCTCGTGAGTAAGGGGCCAAGAACAAACCTGATACATTCAGGGTCTATTTAGGTGAACAGAGTTGGGGGAGGACAAGATGGTCCCTCATCAGTGTGGGAGCACAGGGAGAGGAGACTCACATTGGCATTTGTGAAGACATTCTTGATATCAGTGCAGAACTCATTAAAATAGTGCAAGATTAAAGCAGGGCAACCTTTCTAGGAAGCCAAGAGAGGGACAATGATGGTGGGAGCACTGTGATGGTGGGAGCACTGTGATGGTGGGAGCACTGGCAGTGATGGTGCAGTTGGAGGGAAGATGACAGGTTCAGGCAACATTGGGGTAAAAACAGACTGACCTTGGAGAGATGAAGGGCTCACCCGTGGGGAAGGCGAGACATGGGGGACACATGCCTCTGCTGTGTTTTGGAACGAGTTTCACTTTCAAAACAATGGAACCTATGTTATTTATCACTCTGTGTTTTTTCTTTTCTTTCTTTCTTTCCTTTTTTTTTTTTTTCTTTCACAAAGCCAGCTGCAGTGCTCTAGTGGGTCAGATGAGCCGGCTCCTAGGTAAGGAGAGTTGTGTGGGGCTCCTCCCTGAAGCCGCCTGTGCACTTCATTCCAGCCTCTGCACAAGGCTGTGGATCGTGTTTCCCAGTCCAGGTCTGTCATCCTTTCCTGTCACCGGCATCTCCCAGAGTCTGGCAGGGCGTTTGTGGATCGACAGGTCTACCCGTCTGTGTGCTTGTGTTTTTATCCTTTTCTGTGCTTTCCTACTTATTCTAGGAAGGAATTGGAAGGGTTTGAGCCAGGCACGGTCAGGCAGATTCTGTTTTAGTCCTGAAGCACCCTCTGATTGGAATAACTGGTTAGGGGGAACTTGTAGAAGAAACAGGGAGGCACCAAAGTGAACCACTTGGCGTTCAGAGTTTCCCAAGCTCTGCGCGTGTGTGTGCATGCGTGTACACACCAGCACTGGCTATGTGCAAAGAATGCAGTGTTTGGGAAAAAGCATAGAATTTGAATCATGAACCTGAGGTTTGTCAGCTATGTAATCGTAGTCATTCTTTGACCCGTCTAAACTTCATTTCCATCAGCTGGAAAATGCGATGAATAAACCATCAGTCCTGGACATCTATGAGGAATACTTGAAATAACTATCGTATGGTAAGTGTTTAGTTCAATGACAATGGATGATGACAGTGATATGACATATGGTTATGGAAAAAGCCCCTTTCCTTCCAAAATCCCCAAAACAAACAAATAAATACATTGTTATGGTATAAATCGGGTTTCCATGTTATACATGGAGTTATTGGAACAATTTTGAAATTCTTTCCAAATTAAAGGTCTTTCTCTATGTTGATCTAATTTTTAAAATTTTCTGTTTTTATGTATAAAAAGCAATCAGGGCCAGGTGCGGTGGCTCACACCTGTAATCTCAGCACTTTGGGAGGCCGAGGCAGGTGGATTACCTGAGGTCAGGAGTTCAAGACCAGCCTGGCCAATGTGGTGAAACCCTGTCTCTACTAAAATTATAAAATTAACTGGGTGTGGTGGTGCGTGCTTGTAATCCCAGCTACTAGGGAGGCTGAGCCAGGAGAACCGCTTGAACCCAGGAGGCGGAGGTTGCAGTGAGCCAAGGCTGTGCCATTGCACTCCACCCTGGGTGACAAGAGTCAAAACTGTGTCAGGAAAAAAAAAGAAAAGCAATCAGCCATGATTATTTATAAAAAAGGAAAAATATGTTACTGAAATTTACTTAAAATGTTGACAAAAAGATGACACAATAAACTAATACTCTGGAATACAAACCTAATATAAATGTTTTATTTGTTGCATTTACAATTTAAAGCAGAAACTTGTTTAAGTTTTCGCATCGCACACAGTCAAAAGGAGGATGGGGGCGAAGTGGCCGACGTCATTGTTTAGGCCCTGCGCCTGGAAGGGGGTGCTCCCACCGGTCCTGCTCACGGCTCTGCCATGCCCCCTGACCTTGGTGTGCTGTTTCACAAGAGCTTGCCCTGGTGTAGGATGAGGGACGCGGGAAGAGGGACAGGTGGCTGGAAAGGGTGGGCAGTCATCACAGCCCATCCCTGTGGTTGGAAACACATATTCGCTTGTGTGCTATGTTGGGATTCGTAGAGAAGCTGGATGGAAACTTGGTAAAGTATCCAGAAGACAAGGTTTTGCCCCAGCTACTCATCATCTGAACAGTCAGGTAGATTCTACTTTGCAGGCCGAGCCTAAGCCTTGAACCCTATCGGGAAATAAACAGAGGTGGTGAACTGTGATGAGACCCAAGTGCAGTTAGTTACAGCAAATACGTCTCAGGTGAATACACATCTCAGGTGAATATGTAACTCCGTTGTGAATATGTAACTCTGTTTCCCACCCTCAATACCCACACCTCTAACCCCAATACATCCAGGAAGTATGTAGGGTCTCCAGGACACAGACCATCATTGATGTCCTTGTCTGATGAGAGCAGGTGAAGAGCTGATAAAACACCTGGAGACAATGCTGCTTGGAGAAGGTAGCTTGGAGACCTTGCCTCGCTTCTGAGCATGACAACCAGCACCACTGCTCTGGGCCCTAATGGCACATGCCCTCCATTGCTGAACCTTGGTACTATGGTTCATAGGTTACAATTAGCACTATTGTGTAATTCCATGTTTTCTAGTTAACTGCATACCGTCTTGGCTGGCTCTTCACCACGTACGATATTCCTGACTTAGCCCCCAGACCCTCTCATCTGGACCCGGTATTACCTCTCCCCTTTTTGCGTCACACTTCTGCTTCCTAAGTCAATCAAAGCTTCCCATATGGGCTCTGATGCTTCAGCTTCTTCACAAAGTTCCCACCCAGAAAATGCTTTGTCTCCATAAACTGAAGTGCTATTCCATCCTCAAATTCCAGTCCCAGATGCAGATGCCCTCCACTCAGCAGTCAGCTCTTTTTTTTTTTTTTTTTTGGTAGAATCTGCCTGTATCTCTCTTATGGTATTGATCATTTTATAGCTGGGGGGTTGGTATTCGTGGAAGTGTTTTGGCAATCTTTCTGGACTGTAGACTACCAAGAGCATGACCATGTCTTGATTGTTTTTTAAAATACTTTTCAACATTTATCAAACTATTTTTCCCATTATAGGTGCTTAGGAACTTTCTTACAGGGATGGCAAGGTCGACTCCTTTGTTCTTGCCTCAGTCTGAGTGTTTATGCCATAAAAACAATGTCTATGCAACAATGGTCACAACAACAAGAAGTTAAACACAGTTTTATTTTCTTTTTTAGTCCAGTCTGAGTGTTTATGCCATAAAAACAATGTCTATGCAACAATGGTCACAACAACAAGAAGTTATACACACTTTTATTTTCTTTTTTAGTCCCTACCTAAAAAGTTTGCACTGAAAATTAGACCATAGAATGCCTAAAATTCATTCATTCAACAAATACATATTGATTATGTACCTACTATGTTCCAGGTACGTTAATATATGCCTTCCCCACCCCTTCGTAAAAACCTCTGCCTTATTAAACTTATATTCTGGAAGAGGAAGACAGATAATAAACTATAGGCATAATAAGTACCTAATACAGTATGGTAGAATGTCATAAATATTGTAGAAAACAAGAAAACAAAAAAACAAAGCCAGATATGGGTGATGTGCTAAGGGCAGTCCTAAGCAGGGCGGTCAGGTTGAACCTGATTGAGACAATCTGACAATTTAGATACAGAGAGAGGTGAGCAAAGCTTGCATTTAATATGATAATTGTTCAGAGGCATAAATGGAAAGGAATTTCTATTTGGAATGAATGTAATTTATAAATAAGGTTTCTGTGGGTTTTCAACATAATTTAACTATTTTTTTCTTTAGCCTTACTTTAAAACTCTTCTAGAAATAATGAAGAAATCAATTGAATAATGGGGCAGAGTTTTTATTATAAAGGGGAGATTTGTGAACCCACAATAAATGGCTATGAATCTATCTTAGTTTTCAACCAAGGACCGGAGTACCTAATATTTATCTAATCTATCTGACTATCTATCTATCTATCTATCTATCTATCTATCTATCTATCTATCTATCTATCTATCTTTCTACCTATCTGAGTGGATTCTCTTTACTCATCTTTCTCATCTCTTATCTAATCCATCTGGATGTTGTTTTGCTATTTTAGTTTCCTAGAATAGCATTTCCTCTTTGACTTTTCCTTTTAACTCTGCTTTTTGTCTTTATGGTGACTAATTGATGTGTTAAAAAACAATATTTATAATATTTGTATTGCATTTCACCACAGCTCTGTGGTTAAAAAGTATAAAAATTATTTTCAAAATAAATAGGTTTAACAATACGTAAAGCCAAGGCTCAAGATGACTATTTTTCATTACAAAAATAGTTATTCAGATAATCGATTTTTCATTTAGATAATTTTTTTCATTCAGATAATTGTAGATTCACGTGCAGTTGCAAGAAGTAATACAGAGAGACTGCATGTACCCCCTTGCCAAATCTCCCCCCGGTGATATTTTGCAAAAGTATGGTAGAACTATTACAGCCAGGATACAGGCATTGACACAGTCCACCGATTTTATTCAGATTTCCTCAGTAGCGCCAGTAGTGTGTGTGCGTGTATTTGCATGTGTGTGTGTGTGCATGCATGTGTGTACGTGTGTGCACACATTTGCGTGCATATGTGTTCATGTGTGTATGTGTGTGCATATGTGTGTCTGTGCGTGTGTAAGTTCTATCCACTTCTCTCCTGTGTAGGTTCTTATATTCACTACCAGAGTCAGCCTCTTCCCTCTCACCCCACCTCCCCCATCCCTAACTTCTGGGTACTGTAATCTGTCTTCCATTTCTAAAACTTTGTCATTTCAGAAACGTTATAAAAAAAGAATCGTATTATATGTCATCTTTGGGAATTAGATTTTTTCACCCAGCATAATTTTCTGAAGATTCATTCAACTTGTTATATTAGTTCTTGGTTCCTTTTCATTTCTGAACAGCAGTCCCCAGTAGGGAGGTACCATGGTTAAGGATGCCTGGGCTGATTCCACCGTTAGGCCATTGGGTGATGAGGAATAAAGCTGCTCCATACAGTCCTATGCAGCTTTCCATGAGATACATAACATTTGTTTTCATAATTACTCTTAATTAAGATTCAGAATTTGAATGTTGACCTTGAATTTTAACATGATTTCTGTGTCCTTGTGTAAAATTGGCTTTAGTAAAATTGGTTGCCAGTTTGTGTTCAGATGTATATGGATAAATAAACTTTCCAAAGTAAATATATAAAATGTTTGACAGAAGTATAGAAGTATTAATTACATTTTAAATTTTTGTAGAGAACCCCAGTGAATGAAATTGCTTGGGCATTTTATAACATTAGGTAGGAAATTATATAACAATGGAATTTGTTTTTAAATAGAAACATTGTCGTGATAACTGTTCTTAAATTAAGGGGTTGAATTGTGTCCTCCAAAATGCTGAAGTCCTAACTCTCCATGCTCACCAGTGTGACCTTACTTAGAAGTTGAATCTTTGCAGATGGTTAAGCTGAGGCCATTAGAGTGCCTCTAGTTGAATATTACTGGCATTTTTATAGAACGGGAAAATCTGGACACAGAGACACCTGTAGAAGGAGATGATGTGAAGACACTGAGAGAGGACAGCCACCTACAAGTCTAGGGAGGCCAAGGCCAGAAGATATCGGGAGAGCACGGGGAACAGATTTTTCCTTGGAAGGATCCAACGCCTTTTTTTTTTTTTTGAGATGACATCTCACTCTGTCACCCAAGCTGCAGTGCAGTGGTGCAATCATGTCTCGCTGCAACCTCCGGTCCCAGGCTCAAGGGATCCTTCCACCTCAGCCTCCTGAGTAGTGGGGACCACAAGTGCTCCCCAACATTCCTGGCTAATTTTTGTATTTTTTGTAGAGACGGGGTCTCTCTATGTTATCCAGGTTGGTCTTGAACTCCTAAGCTCAAGCCATCTGTTTGCCTTGGCCTCCCAAAGTGCTGGAGTTACAGGTGTGAGCCACACTATCCGGCAGATCCAACACCTGAATCTCAGACTTCTAGCCTCTAGAACTGTGAGACAATACATTTCTGTTGTTTAAGCCTCTAGTTTGTGGTACTTTATTATAGAAGGGTCAGGAAACAAATATGATATGATATATTATTCTGCATGCGAAAAAACTTTAAATTTCTGACTCATCTATCAAAGCAACACTTTTACTTTATCTGTTCTCAAGACTTAAAAAACCCTTGCATGTATGGAATTGGGATTGGAGTTTTTCCTTCCCATCTCTTTAGGAATCTTTCTCAATAGCACCCCTGCTGTGTTTCTCTGTGGTCTCACCTATCTATATATTTAGACAGATCCCAAATTATGAGGAAAAGACAAAACAATAAAAAAGCAAAAAGAAAACAAAAGACTGACTTTTGATTTTGCCATCCTGCAATTTATAGCCAATGCCTTCCTGCCCATTCATGGTTAGATTTTTTTTTCTTTTCTTTTCTTTCTTTTTTTTTGAGATTGAGTCTTGTTCTGTCACCAGAGCTGGAGTACAGTGGTGAGATCTCAGCTCACTGTAACCTCTGCCTTCTGGGCTCAAGTGATTATCCTGCTGGGATTACAGCCATGTGCCACCACACCCAGCTAATTTTTTTTTGTGTGTTTTTAGTAGAGATGGGGTTTCACCATGTTGGCCAGGCTGGTCTTGAACTCCTGACTTCAAATGATCCGCCCGCCTCAGCCTTCCAAAGTGTTGGGATTACAGGTGTGAACCACCATACCTGGCTTTTGGATTTCTTAATAAATAATCTGTCCAACATGCGGCAGAGGAAACTGAGGTCTACCAGATGTCCATTTTCCTTCCTAGGTGCAGAATTCTCAGTGCTTAGCTGAGTGCATCATCATCTGGGATAAAGGCTGCATCTTCTAGTCCTGCTTACACTTATTTGTGGTCTATGATTAAATCATGGCCAATGAGATGGGCGTGGGAGTGTGCATGCCTGTAAAAAGCTATGAGAACTATGCTCTGTAATTCGGGAACCACTGCAGTTTGGGAACCATGGATTTCTCTACTTTCTTATCATCTACTCACCCCCTCTCCTTGAATGACTGACATTGCTTGCTGAGTGTTGCTAGGAACCACATTACTGCCCAGTCTGATGGATTTCTTAATCTATTAGCCTCTGCAGTTTCTGCACAGTCTGACTCAGTGGCAACTCTCCATTTCCAGAAAGCTCCATCCTGAGGCTCTTTCGCTTCATCTTTCTTGCTTCCACTGGCTCTTTTTCTCCTTCACAACCCCAAAATGTTGTTGTTCTCTCAGGCTCTTCCCTTAACCCTCTTCTCTCATCTAGTCTCTCCTAAATCTAAGCCAACAGCATCCATTATAAGATGTCAACTTTCATTTCTAGGCAAACGACTTCCAAATTCCCAGTTTAATCCCTCTGCTGATCCCTAGTCCATGTTTTCAACTGTACAGTATCCATCTCCACCTGAACCCCCACCCTTGCCTTTGACATAAACTATTCAAAGCATTTGAACTCAACCTTGTTTTCAAATGAGCTCCCCTTTTACCTGTGTCTCGCAGAAGCCTTGAGCCCTTGCTGCCCGATTCTCAGTCTGAGAGTAACTCCGTGCCTTCCCCGACCCTCCCATTCCCTTCTCTCTCTTTCACCCTCATTCCAACTCCATCTGCTTTTGGGTTTCTTTGATTCACAGATGGGTTGTGCCTCTAACTCCTGGCTATTCTTTTCTAACTCCAGTTTTTTTGTTTCTCCAGTCCATCCCTGCCAGATCAGATTTTCTAAAATGCAGCGCTAATCTGATTCTCCCTGGCAAAACCTTACTTCAAGCCCAGTCTTTTCACCTTATTGTCTGAGCTTCTTTCTGGCAGCGTCTGTAATGTGCACCACCAAGGGGAAGTGTGTGGCCTGAGTCTTCTCAGCTCAGCACTTTTGCTTGCTTGTCCTTCCTCCAGCCCCAAATCACCTCAAAAGTTGTTTTTATCCAACAAACACCTTCAGAGCCACTTATTTTATGCCAGGCACTCTTCTAAGCAATTTGCAAATATGAATTTCTTTAATCCTTACAAGATCCTAATACCAGAAGTTCTATTGTTATTCCCATTTTACAGAGAACACTGAGGTAAGGAGAAGTTAAATAGATTGGCCCAGGTCCCCCAGTTCTGTAAGTGGCAGAGCTGGGGTTGGAGCATGAACCCATACTGTTACCAATGAAAGCAGTGTACAAAAATTTGAAGTAGAGATCACTGTTGTGTAACTCGTTAAGTTTATAAAAAATAGTAATTATCCCTTAAAACCATGACAAAAACAGAGAATGAAGAATTATAAAAAATATATTTGTTGTAAATCCCCAGAAAAAAAATTAAGCAGGTCTCCATCAAAGCCTCATGATAGAGGAATTCAAACTTTGGTCTTCTGAAAGAAGACATCATTGGACTTTGGTTACCGTTATTGTTTAGGTTTTTCTCCAGTGGTGATGAAGTAAAAGGAGACTTTGACCTTTTCATAGACCTTGTAAGTTGGGCTCTGGCATTTACTCTGTTTAATGCTCTAAAGGTTCAATATACAAAATGTATAATAAAAAAGTCATCTTGCCCTGCGTTGCCATCTCTGACAGCTGTGCTTTGATTATTGTGGCAGTGGTGAGAGGTTCATATGGAGGTGGGGGTGCTAGAATAAGACAGCCTGAGTTAAATTTCAATCCTCACACTTAGCAGCTCTGTGTACAGATGTCATCGCCTGTCAAATAGAGGTGATACCAGTGGCTACCTTATTGAGGAATGGGAGAGTTCCACTGAGGTAATATGAGTAAAAAAGCTCTGAACAGGCATAAGCACTTAAAAATGGTAATTATCATCATGGCATGATGTATTCATCCATATTCACACTGCTATAAATATACTACCTGAGACTGGGTAATTCATAAAGAAAGGAGACTTAATTGACTCACAGTTCTGCATGACTGGGGAAGCCTCAGGAAACTTACAATCATGGCGGAAGATGAAGAGGAAGCAAGGCAAGTCTTACATGGTGGCAGGAGAGAGAGAGCGTGCAGGGAAAACTGCCACTTTTAAACCGTGAAAACTCACTCAATAACATGAGAACAGCATGTGGGAAACCTCCCCCATGATCCAATCACCTCCTACTAGGTATGTCCCTCCCTTGACACAGGGGAATTACAATTAGAGATGAGATTTAGGTGGGGACACAGAGCCAAACCGTATCACATGTTATTCAATAATACCAATAAAATTGCTCTGCAAAAGAAAAAAAAATATGAAGCTAACTAATTTTGCTTATAATTTTACAGGCGTATTGGAAGTTTTTATTCCTACTGCCAACAAAGACTGTTTATCTGGTATACTTTTAGTGCCTTTAAAAAATTACATAGCATTTCCCTGTTTACTTTTAGTTTTGTAACAGAATTCCATAGAATTGGTTGCTCATAGTCTTTACTATGGCATCATGAACCTTCAGGAAAGAACCAGGAGATTTCTGAGAGTCCTAGCGGGTTATACTGTGAATTTTACTCATGTTATTCTTACACTGGGAACAGCAAGGAACTTGACTTCGCTTTTATTCTGGCAGACAATCTTGAAACAGTTTTGTCAAATGAAAGATGTTATTTTTAACAGGAAACAACTGATACTAAAGATCTGACTCAGACTTTACTCTCCTTCAAATGATACTTGAAGTTGAGCTTGTCTGCAACTCTTCATTGTGTGCGTACTGTATGTAGACATGGAGGTAAACAAGACTCAGCCTTCATCATCAGGGGCTCATACTCCAGTGGAGAAGCCAAATTCATCAGCAGACGATTTCTAACAAGCATGGGGAGCACACATGGTCCCAGAAACTGGGAATCCAGGAGATACTCACTGCACTGTCATTTAGGCTGAAATTCAAGTTGGAGCTTCCTCCTTGAGTCCCTTGTCAGTTTCTTCCTCTATGTAGCTGACTGTCCATCTGAGAGGATGCATCCCCTATCTGAGGTCATCAAAACACCCGTGGTAGCCAGGATTCAAGCCCAAGTGTCCTGTCTCCTAGCTCTGTGCTCAGGCACACCATAATGGTAGAGATGGGACAAAAACCAAACCAACCAAACAAAAAACCCAGTTCTTACATTTAAGGATCCCTAGAGCCTACAACATAGTTTTGTGTCTCAAATTTAAGCCACAAAGTTCTGTTAACCCTCATTCATTTATTTAGCATATAGTTGTTAAATTTCTCCTATGTGGCAGGCATTTTTTCCAGGTCCTAGAATTTAGAATAGGGAACGATGAATTAATCAGAGATTGCTGAGATAGAGACCAACCAACCCACGAACCAGTCAGCCAGCAAGCAATTAGCCCTCACTGTGCACATCCTTCAGTGATTATGGTCAGCAGAATGTGGAAGGAATTCATTTGTTTATTTCCTTTGAGGGATGAGAGAGTTGAGGATTAGCCTCTCCAGGAATTCACATCGAGAATCAACAGGGCAAAGCTGAAGGATAAGCCGCAATTAGGCAGGATGCAGAGGTGAGACCGAAGGGAGAGAGGTCAGAACCCAGAAAGGAATGTATGCATAGATCATTAAAGACCAGAACTGGCAAACATCTTTGTAAATAATAACGGAAAACTAGGAATAAACAAGGGAAAACGAGGAAACTAGGTGCATTCTGATAGAGAGTCCGTTGTCGCCCTGGGAGGTGTGTTTTTTTCTTTGACTTACCACCATAGAGTGGCTCACAAGGATCACTGGGCCACTGAAATGCCTGACGATTAGGGGAAATGAAATCTCTGTTGTCTGTTTATATTCTTATTTTATTAGGTCTACTTTATGTCTTCAAGATCCACGAGTGTAGGACATGATGCCATTTCCCCTGTATGTCTTTGGTTTCTAAGCAATTAAGAAATATAATTTCTTTCTCAACATTTACTGATGTGGAAATTTGGGGATCTGAGCCAGGGGACTTGCCGTATTCAGGTCATTGGAAAAGTGCATAAGGGAACACAAAGCTAGAGTACCTAAGTTGGGAAATCTGCTTGCCTGCAAATCCAGCTCAAGTTGGCAAGGAAACCCCGCCGTATAGATGGCAAAATGTAAATCCCCTGAGACTAGTTAAGGTCAAACACATTTCATTGAGTTAGGGTTTTGTTACAAAATAGATAAATGTGCACGGTTTCCAGGCCAACGTTATTCAAACTACTAAGGTCTTGACCAAGTTGGCAGTTCTTTCTAGAGGCCTCTTAGTTCCACTGGAATTAGCAGGTTCATTAAAACTAAAACTCAAAGAGAGACATGTCAGCTAGCCAGGAAACTGAGTAAACCAGTTCCTCTAGAAGGTTTCATTGTAACATTGGGTAACCATCCAAATCCTAGTGGCCTTTGTCTCAAAAGAGATTGCTGCATAAAAGTGGCTCGACATGAAGGCTGGTGTGAAGGCATATTGGATAAGGGAAGTCATTTCTGTTTCTATCTGCCACTGCCCCTCATTTATTTTATCACCATAAAGATATAATTCACATATCATAATATCAACTTTTAAAAGGTATATAGTTCAGTAGTTAGCGTATTCACAAAGTTGGCAACCATCTTCACCAGCTAATTTCAGAATGTTTCATCTTCCCAAAGAGAAGCCCCAAAGTCATGATACCCATTCCCTGGACTCCTAGTCCCTTACAACTACTAATCCACTTCCTGTCATGACTGACTTGGGTACTGTGGATAAATGGAATCATACGTTGTATGTCGTGTCTGGCTTCTTTCCCTTAACATAATGTTTAAAGGTTCATCCATGTTGTAGTGTGTGCTAGCACTTCATTCCTTTTTTATGACTAAATATTCCATTAAAGATATATATAATATATATAATACCACATTATATATAATATATCATATATAAAATAATATATTTATAATATTATATAAGTATATATGGTATATAATATATAAATATAATATATATTATATTATATAATACCACATTATATATATTATATATATATATAAAGAATACCACATTTTGTTTCCTCATTTTCGAATTTTTCAATAAGAATTTAAAAAAACACACCAATACAATATGCTGTCTTTTAACATGCTAGCCCTCACACGGTAATACCTGGAATATTGTCCATGAATTTCTCTGGTGTTTCTTTGGTGACTTGTTTACTTCCTCAGTGATGTTACACTATTGTGTTCTGACCGTGTCTGAGTCCTGTCTGTTCTGCTGGCTTGAGAGTGGCATTGACTGAGCCTTGGGATAGGGCTGCTGTTGGTCTGCAGTTATCATGTTCAGACTTTATCTGAGATGTGGTCTTTGGGCCAGATAAATGCAGGATTTTCTGAACTCACTGGTGAGGAAAAGCATTTGCTACCACTGGTTCTTCGACGGCATATAATTTTCCCTAAGTCAGGAGTGCGTGTGTGTGGTTGCTGGGTGTGGGTGAAGATAATCAATTTTATGCTTCTGATAGTCTTTCAAGAAGTGCAGCAAAAGAACTTGGTGGCCCTGAAGAATCTTTTTCCTCCTTCCCATTCCTGGGTCTAACAAGTCACAGTCATGTTCTGTTCTGAAGCTGAGGACCTGGTAGGGTCCATGGCTTTAATACCATGTGTGCTGGGCACAGTGGCTCACGCCTGTAATCTCAGCACTTTGGGAGGCCGAGGCGGGCGGATCACTTGGAGCCAGGAGTTCGAGACCAGCCTGGCCAACATGGTGAAACCCCTTCTCTGCTAAGAATACAAAAATTAGCCAGGCATGGTGGTGGACACCTGTAATCCCAGCTACTTGGGAGGCTGAGGGAGGTGAATCGCTCGAACCCAGGAGGCAGATGTTGTAGTGAGCCGAGATGGCGCCATTGCACTTCAGCCTGGGCGACAGAAGGAGACTCTGTCTCAAAACAAAACAAAACAAAACAAAAACCACGAAAAAAACCCAAAACATGTGCTGGGGACAAGACACCACAACCTAACAGGACATCTTCCCTGTGAAGCCACAGAGGTAGGTAGTGGGTGTCTGAGTTGGGGGCAGAAAGGCAAGATTGCTGCTGGGCAAAGCGGAGACAGTGAGGCCCAAGCCACCATGCATCCCAGCGGGTGTGGAGGGCACACACTCAGCAGGTGGAGGGTGCACCGTCACCCACTGGGAGGCAGGGACCGTCCTGTGGGTTCACAGCGGAGCCCTCTGCCAATGGAGTGATGCTGCCGCTGGCTGTTCTGCTTGGGGTTGCAGCCCAGGGTAGAGTGGAAGACAGAGGAGCAGGCTGGTGGAGGACAGGCTGCTGCAGGATTCCACTTGAGTCTTCACGTCTAACTCGGGGCAGCTGCATAGGACGGGGAGAGTCAGCAAGAACTTCCAAATCATTTTCAGTCTATCAGGAACGTTTCTGGCCTAGAATCTCACACTCCCTCCTTTCCAGAGCCACGTTCCTTTGTATTTTCTGTAGAAGCAGACATAGATCTAAGCATATGTCTCTGAGGGTGCCTGGACTAAGAAATCCAGGAGATTCACTGGAGAATTCTATTATTATTATTATTATTATTATTATTATTATTATTATTATTATTATTACTGCGGTATGCTAAGCAGAGAGCAGGTAATTGGGCACATCATTATTTAGGGCTAAAAATTTCTTGATTTGAGATTTTTCAGGATTGGCTAAAACCTACTTCAGAACAACACGGGAAGGAAAAGTGATCTTTGTTTCAGGAATGCCGGGCTTCGGCTTCCCTGGTGAGTCAATGAAGAAACTGCCCACGACTGCTTGGCCTCAGACTGCCTTGCGAAGGCTCCTTCTGGCACAATTTGGGCTTTGAACTTCTCCCTTAATTTCTGAATCCGTGTTGTGATAATTGGCTTTGGAAAGGTTACCAGAGGTTGAGTCTGGCCTGACACGAGGCTCTAGCCAATGCCAGAGAAATAGGTTTGGTGTCTGAGCTCACCTCAGACCCACATCTCCAGGGAATGGACAGGAACAGAAAACCCGCCAAGCTACTGTGACCCAGTCCTTCAACAAATGTTGGAGCGTTGCAATGCCTGCGCCCACCCTACCCCGGAGCGAGGCTAGGCACCTGAACACTCTGTGGGATACCCTGCGTCTGTGTTCTGGGGAAGGAGGCAGTGAAATTCACCCAGAGATCTGTTTAATACCTGCCCTTTCGAAATGCCCTCAAACTCTTTTATCAGGACAGCACAGCTTGGACAAATGGCCACAACAGAGAGGCAGTGACACCCCTTGGACCTCCGGGAACAGCAGCCCTGTCTGCCTCTGAACCGGCCTTCCCCCTCAGGCTCCTCTCACCCCTCCGGGCTGCCCTCAGCGGAGGATGGCCTCACCCAGTGAAGGTTAACTGGGCCCTTTGTTTGCAAATGGCAGGACGGGAGCTGGTGCTAGTAGATCATCAGGCTTTTTACAGCATCAAAGTGCTGCAGTTGACTAAGAAATCAGGAAAGCGTATTCCAAAACAGGGTTGTCTTCTAGCAAGGAACAGAGAGAGACTCTGCCTTTCTACTTTCAGGCATGCAGCCCTGTTTGCTCCACCTGGGTATCTGTGAGGAGAGGCGGCGTGAGCAGGCCCTGTGGAAGCAGGGATGGAGAAGGAGGGGTCTCCCATCACTCACTGCGGACGTTGGGTATAATTCAAATGTGAATTACATGTGTCTAACATGGTACAGAGGCTCAGGTAACTGAGCCAGGTTTTCTTCTTGAATGTAGAAATGTCTGTGTAAGGAGATCATTCCACCTTTTGGGCTACCTTTAACTGTGTATTTTCAAAGAAGTATTCTTTTTGTAAAAAAAAAAAAAAATTTAAATGCAATCTGTCCTTGTTCTCTTTAAAGCAAATATCTACAGAGATGTTTATCACATCATCATACCTCTGGTTGTAAACAATGTTTTTGACTTGATGGATTTTATGTTTTCACTATTAGAAGCTGCTCCTTTATTCCCAAGTATAAAATTCTAGCTTCAAAGTAAATGCTTAGCCAATCAACACCAAATAAGGCTGGAAAGAAAAAAAAAAAAAAAACAAACAAAAAACCCAGAAAACTCACAAAGCCTCAGATTATAAGGGGCCTAGTCAGGTTTCAGAAACCCTAGTCCAAACAGGCATTCCTAACCTAGCCCAGGCAGCTCTTACCTCAGGCACTTAGCAACACGCAGGCCTTTTGAATTTGCTTAAAACTATTAAGAAGTAATTAAGTAGTTAGAGGGTCTTTTTCAGCCCTGAGGTCCAGGAGGTGGGCTAAATGAAAGAAAACAAGTACAATCGCTCAGCCTTGTCTTCCTTTTAGCTGACCTTGCACGCTAATAAATTCATCCTGTATTTTTCTGCTACTGCCAATTTATGGCCTACAGGAAACTAATCTTGTACAATAACTACCTTCCTGTACTTAGTTCCTAAATAGAGCCAAATGGATTTGGTGGCGGAAGAGCTCCCCAGCAGTTCCTGTGAAGCAGTGCTGAGCCCAGCAAGATCTGATAGGGGCTTGATGCTCTTATCGACTCTGACGATATAATTATATTCTTGTTTTGGCTGCCCTGCACTTAAGCACAGAAAATAAAAAGCAATCCTCTGTACAACGCCTACCGCAAGGATTTAAACTTCAGACTGGAGAGTAAGATGTGTATTTGAAGCAAGCCACGTACGCACAGTTACTGTGAACTGAGGGAGTGAAACACACACAGGCGATCAATATTTCACTGGAGTCTTTGATATAGAATATATATCTGCTCTGTGATTTCAAAATATGCACAAAGGAGTAAATTTTTTAATGAGCTAATGAAAGAACTTGTTCTCATTTCAAACAGGGGAAGAGAGATAGAAAGACAGAGAGAGAGAGAATAGAAATATAGAGCCATTTCTTCAGTAATAGTTTACAATCAGGTTGCCACAGGCTTGGATTAAAGTAAGGAAAGACTGTCAAAAGGCAGGTTACCCTGTATGATATCTTTTCAGACCCTCAAATAGCTCAAATACTGTGCTGGGAAAATGCAGAGTTTGTCCTTTAAAGAACCCGAAAGTGTTTAGTCTTTGATAAGTGCTGGCTCCTCAGGGTTTCCGCTTCCCCGCAGCGGATGTGCCTGCCACCTGCCCACACCGATCTGATGACTTCATGTGGACATGGATCGGTCCCGTAGGACAGCGTCTTCTTCCTGTGCTCATTTTTTCTGGAGCTATAGCAAAGCTGCTAATGCAAAGGGAAGCCTTCTACAAAAAGGCTGAAGATACCACCCTGACCAAGAGACCGAAGCAAGATGAAAGGAAGGCATAAATAATCGCAGCTCGGGTCCGATGAGACTTATTGCTGAGGCTTTTAAACCTAGAGAGGTGGTGGGGGCGGGGTGGGGGTGTCTCTGCGCGGGGGCTGGGGGTTCCCACCCAGTTGAACTGTATTAGAGCCCGTGGGGCTGCATCCCGGGCTTCTGTGTTTCCCAAAGTTCTATGGTGGCGGGGGGCCTGGCTGTTAAGGATCTGAGGATGTGGTTACCTATGGCCTCTGAGGATAACACCAGCTATCCATCACTGTGAAATCAAACAATGGTAGTGGGCCAGAAAGATGGCTCAGCTTCCTCCTGAGTATGAGCAAGTTTCCATAACTATGAATCATCCTTCTCCAACCACAAAAGTAGGCATAGTAATACCTGTCTTGTAAGAATCCCGTGAAGATCAGGGATAACAAATGCAACTCAATAAAAATAACCTGTTATATGTTGGCTGGTGATGCCATAAATGTATTTTGTAAAATCTTTATAATGGTGACTAACCAGGATATTATTAGTATTATTAATAGCAATAGGAGTATTGTCTGATTCAAAGGGTGCATTTAGATTGTGGTAATTCTGTGTGTGGTTGGATGGGAGACTGGAGGGGGCCGGAGGGGTTAGGATGAGTGCGACAGTGATTATTGGAAGTGGGTAACAAAGAGATCAAAGAAGTAACTTTGTTCCTATTTTTTAAAATCATCATTCTACCTCACTCTCCTAAAAGTGATGAGGATCATAATATTTATACCGTACGTTTATACAAGACTTTATACTTGAATAGCCCTTTTACATCTCTGGTCTGTTTTAGAAATTTGAGCCTAAACATGGAAAGCAGAAAAAAAGTAAATGTGTAAGAGCACTGTGCCCATCCCAGTTTGGCCAGAATGATTTCAGATTGTTATCAAGAAAGGGAATGGTGGCAGCATAGTTTGGTTTTCCTCCCTCAGGAGGACTGGACACAGGGAAGGAACAGGAAAAAATCTCCTGAGCAAAGCAAGATTCAGGAACAGAGACTGACTCAAAGCCTACATGTGGTTAGTGCACAGCAGAGGTGCCAGCTCATGGTTAGTGCACTGTGGAGATGCCAACTCATGGTTAGTGCACAGCGGAGGTGCTGACTCATGGTTCATGCACAGAAGAGGCTCTGCATTTTGGGATTCATCTGTTCTAATTTTAGCCTTTCACTTACTGCCCTAAGACTGGCATGGAAACTGTGTCTTTGAGTGGTGAAAGGGCATCAGATGTGTGGAAGCTCCTTGCAGCGTTTCTCCACATTGTCTCCTTGACAGAATTTAGCTTGCTGCTGGCTTGCTTTGCACATGGCAGTCACTCAGTGCATGCTGGTGGAATAATTGAATGGAAGCTCCAGGGCCATCACCTACACCTAACTCTCTGGAGGCCCTTTCTTCTCTCATATCTCAGCTTCCCACTGCTGCCAGGAGGAGTAACTCAGCCGCCGCTCAGCTTGATGTCAGGGAGACATCCTTGGTCTCCAGGAGGTGAGAGGGAACAGAATACTAACACCCCAGTGAAACACAGATTGACTCACTGTTTAGCAGCAACCAGCCGGGCATGGGCTCCCTCCCCGCTGCCAGCATCCACATGCACCTCCTCCGTATCCATGGTAATATTTTCCACATGCCACACAGTCCCTGACATGGTCCTAATGAATATAATGCTTTATGTTTAGCCTAGAACATGGACATTATCCATATGTTTCAAAGAAAAGGCTCAAATAAAAACAAGTATGCCTGATGCGAAGCTCCCAGCCTGTGGGTTCTTTTTCATGGGCCTATTGGATGGGAGGTTTGGGCTGCAAGACGAGCTGTGACTTTACCTCCTTGAATGTGCTGATTTTAAAGAGTCGATTTCAATCTAAGGAAGGACGTTGGGGGATTGGAAAAAGGGAAGAGATTGTACAAAAGCTCACAGCTAGCGGGTGATGGAGGCTGAACCCAGGAGTGCTTTTCCCACTCTCCCAGGCTGCTTAAAAATTAAATTGTATTTGAATGTGCTCCCATTAATTTTGCTACCCGTTTACTTTCGTCAAGATAGTGTCAATGAACGCAAGTTCTTAAAACACCTGCAAGTCCCACCTGGGAGGTGGGACAGCACAGGACATGAGGAGTTGGTTGTGAGTGAGAATTTGAGAATGTTCAATTCATCCCTCATTAGCCATGTGACCTCAGGCAGCCCACTGATCATTTCTGTGTCTCAGGTTCCTATTCTGTGAGGGAGAGAGAGATAATGATTGCACCCCCTTTGAATGCAAGCGTCTCCCTTAAGAGATGAATACACAGTGGAGTGACAGTAGCCAGGTTTTTAACCTTTCCGAGCTTTCAGTTTCTCTTGCCCCATGTGAGATAGCAACGGTACCCACTTCCCCAGACTATTGCGACGACAGCATGCAATAGGGTGAGTGGAAGGGTCATCACATAGATTAAATGATAGCTTTGGTTATTTTTAGTGCTGCCATTATCCTGGGTGCTAAGATTCTCTGGTCTCTTCCTACTGGGTGTTCGTTTGACTAGATTCCAAGAACAAAAATTACTTGACCCACACTGGTAGGGCTAGGCAATCTTTCCAACCCGCCTGGGTTGGCAGCTAAAGGATATCATCTGTTGGTCTCACTGTCCTTTACTGAGGACACTGGCAAACTTGGGGGGGGTTCATCACCCTGCTATGCGCTGGCATCGTGGAGCATGCCTGTCTCATTACAGCAGAGACTCAAGCGACCTGGGAACCACTGCAGGTCAAAGCTACAGGGCATGAAAGCCAGGAGTTTACCAAATGGGTGCAGAGGCTGCCCAAGTGTTTGGGGAATTTATTTTCATTGAAAATATTTGTTGTCTCTTCATGCATAAAGATACCAGTTATAAGAAGTCTGAAATTTTTTTTTTCTAACAAGTACAAATTACTTACAAAATAGTTGCAAGGACAACACAAGTAATTTTTTTGCTGGACCTTTTGAGAGTAAGTTGCCTACAGGAATCCTGTCATCCCTGAATACTGTAGTGTGTATTTTGTACAAACACAAATATGCTTCTACACAACCACAGCAGAGTTAACAGAATCAGATAATCAACGTTGATATATTACTAATGCCTAATTCTCAGACCCTGTTCATATTTGCCCCCAAACACCCTTTAAAACAAAAGGAACCATCTCAGAGCCACACGCTGCATTTGGCTGTTGTGTTTCATTAGGCTCCATTCACCTGGAAAAGTTCCTTGGTTTTTCTGTAACTTTCGTGGCCTTGACACGCTAATGGCTCTAGGCCAGTTACATTGCAGGATTTGCCCCAGTGCAGGGCTGCCTGATGCTTCCTGATGAGCAGATTCAGGTTGAGCATCTTTGGCAGGAGAACCCAGGAGCGACCCTGGGAACTTCTCACCCCATGCTCTCAGGTTGGCAGGACGGCGATTTGCCCGGTTACTGAGGATGTTCACACTGGTGACCTGATGGAGGTGATGTCTGTGGCTTCTTCACTGCTTTCTTCTTTTGTAATTATTTAGTATTACATAAACACTCTGCTCTTCATTCCATATTTAATTTATTCATTTATGTTGTATCTATGTCAGTATGGACATGTAGTTTTCTATCTTATTTAATGGATTTTAACCAGGAATTATCATTACTGATCTTACTGCTCACGTTTGCTGGGGTCTGGAAGCTCTTCCCGCTGGCCCATGTGTTGTCATTCTCTGAGCAGGTCCTCAAGATGTTTGTGAGTCATTGTGGACCCTCCCTGCTTTGGACCATGGGTCAGGTGGTTCTCCAAAAAGAGCTGGTTCCCAAGAGGAGAATGGGATTTAGACACCATGATCTGGGTGCACCTCAGTGCACAGAGCTGGACAGCATATGTGCATAAACACATACACACACATACGTTTACATCTATGTTTGTCTCTAACTCTGTCTATACAGAAAGCCATGAGTTTGTGCTAATATCTTCAGTTCACTCAAGCACCTCAGAGTCCACTCCCGCTTTCTTCTTTTGTATATTTGTGACTCTCATTCACACCCTGTGCCACCCCTGCCATTTTCTATCAACACTGCCACCTCCCCCTGCATAGACCCATTGCAAATTCTGTATGATCTCTGAGGCCAGGCACTGGCCTGCATCCCAGGCCGGCATCCTCCCTGCCCAGTAATGCTATGCCATTCCTGTCTGAACCATCCGCCCACATGAAAGCCCCTTTCCCTGCCCTTCCTATACCAATGCCCTCCTTGCCTTGCCCAGAGGCACACTTTGCTCCAGCTGCTTCACCCTTAAACCCTAGTCATTTTTCTGGGGGTCTGCCACCCTTCCATTCAGTCCCTTCCCCTGCTTGGACACTCTCTCTACCCTACTCAGGCTGAAAGTCCCATGGTCCTACTCCCGCAGGGGCCCGGTCCTCATTCCATCGGGGCTCTGACACCATGACCCAGCCACGTGGACCGCCACCGCACTCTACCAATGCCCAGCTCCGGCTCTTGCAAACCTCCCCCAATCCCATCCTGGCTCACTCTGTTCCTCTGTGGTCCCTTCCATTGGTGTGGATGTCCCCATTGTTTGGATACACACAGTGGCTTTAGGATCAGATTGTTCAGGAAGTGGAAAACCTGAAAAAATGTTTTATAGTTGGAGCTAACTTCTAGAACACACTGTCACTAGAAATTCGTCAGTGAGCCCTAGGGAGTAGCAGGCAGGAAGGTTGGTAAGGATGAGCCATTTCCCTCCAATCTGCATGTCACTCAGCAAGGTCTCTGCTTGTGTAACCAGGCATGGGAGCCACCCTGTCCCGCCGCCTGCTAGAGACTCAGTGGCAGTGACCCAGCCAGTAGCCTCCATCAAAGTATTCTGCATTTAGATAGACTCTACCACACCAAGCTATTTCTGGAAATCCCATGGCTTCTTTATATATATATATATTTACATATGTATTTGTATTTATATTTATATAAATTTATATTGTATTTATATATTTACATATGTGAATTTATATTGTAAGATATATATATATCACAAAAGGTACATGGAATTTATATTGTATTTAGATATATTTATATATAAATTTATATTGTAAGATATCTATATATCACAAAAGGTACATGAAAATAGTGGTTTGTTGATTTTTTTTATTCTACTTTAAGTTCTTACTGCTCCTCTTTACGCAGTGGGTGGATGGTGACGATTCCCCGGGGCAGGGGAAGGCAGTAATGTCAGCTTACTCCAGTGTGGTTAGGGCCCTTAGTGTCCTCATTTCGTGCCTGAAGTCTCTAGAGGTGTTCATCTTGCATATGTGCTACATTGTATCCTCTAACCTGCATCTCCCTACAACCCTGTTTTATTTTCTATCTCCATTTGAATTTTTCTTTTTAGATTCCACATATGAGAGATCATGCAGTGTTTTTCTTGCTGTGTCTGGCTTATTCCACTTAGCATAATATCCTCTAGCCTCATCTATTTGTGGCATATGGTATGGGATCTTATTCTTTATGAGGGCCAAATAACATTCTGTTGTACATATGTGACATTATTTATTTTAGTTTATTATTTTATTTTATTTTTCCGTAAGGAATTGTGAAACAGCTGATATTTGGTTACATGAGTAAGTTCTTTAGCGGTGATCTGTGAGATTTGGGTGCACCCATCACATGAGCAGTATACACTGCACCATATTTGTAGTCCTTTATCCCTTGTCCTCTTCCCACTCTTCCCCCCAAGTCCCCACAGTCCGTTGTGTCATTCTTATGCCTTTGCATTCTCATAGCTTAACTCCCATATATCAGAGGGAACACATGATGTTTGGTTTTCCATTCCTGAGTTACTTCAGTTAGAATAATAGTCTCCAATCTCATCCAGGAATTTCTTCATCCATTTGTCTGTCAATGGACACTTAGGTGGTTTCCATACCTTGGCTATTGTAAATAATGCTGCAATGCACATGGAAGTGCCAGTATTTTTATAAGGTAGCTATTTCCTCTCCCTTGGGTATATACCCAGAAGAGGGATCCTGGGTCATATGGTAGTTCTATTTTTCATTTATTTAAGGAAGTTCCATTTTGTTTTCCATAATGGCTCTTCCAATGTACATTCCTACCAACAGTGTACAAGAATTTCCTTTTCTCCACACTCTGCAAACATTTATCGCTTGTCTCTGGTAATAGCCATCCTAAAGGGTGTAGGTGATATTGCACAGTGGTTTTGAATTGCATTTCCTTGATGGTTAATGATGTGGAACAGCTTTTCATGTACCTGTTGGTTGATTTCTATGTATTCTTTGGAGAAATGTCTATCCAGGTCGTTTGCCTATTTAAAAAAATAGGTTATTTGTTTTTCCACTATCGAGTTGTATGAGTTTTTTTAAATATATTTTGGATACTAATCCCTGATCAGATATATGGTTTGCAAATATTTTTTTCCCAGTCTGTTAGTTGCGGTTTCATTTTGTTGATTGTTTCCTTTGCTGTGCAGGAAGCAATTCTTTTTAGTTTGATGTAGTACTATGTATTCATTTTTGCTTTTGTGGCTTGAGCTTCTGGTGTGATAACCAAAAACGTCCTTGCCAAGGTCAATGTCCAGGAAGTTTTCCCCTATGTTCTTTTCTAGGAGTTTTATAGTTTTTGGTCTTATGTTAAGAATTTTTAATCCATTTGGAGTTGATTTTTCTGTCTTGCATAAGAAAAGATTCCCATTTCATTCTTTTGCACACAAAAATTCAGTTTTCTCAGTGCCTTTTATTGGCCGACTACTGTTTCCTCATTGTGTCCGTGTATTTCCCTGTGAAAAATTAGTTGATCCTGTATGTTTGGATTTATTTCTAGGCTTTTCATTCTGTTCCACTGGACTATTATGTGTGTTTTTATACCAGTTACCGAGGTATTAGATGATAATAGTTTTGTAATACAATTTTAAGTGAGGGAATGTGGTGTCTCCAACTTGGTTTTTCTTTCTTAGAACTGTTTTGGCTATTTGCTGTCTTTCATGGTTCCATATGAATTTTAGGATAAGTTTTTCTACTTCTGTGAAGAATGCCATTGGGGTTTTGATAGGGATTGCGTTGAATCTCCATATTGCTTTGGGTAGTATAGACATTTTAATCATATTGATTTTTTGAAATTATCTTTTCATGTATTTTTGTCTTCTCCATTTCTTTCATTCATATTTTATAGTTTTCAGTGTCCAGACCTTTTACCTCCTTGGTTAAATTTAGTTTCTGATGCTATCATAAATGGGAAGTTTAAAATTTCTTTTTCAGTTAGGTTGTTACTTCTTGTTGGTAACTTCATTAACTTCTACAACTTACACCTGTTTTCAGAGGCTCACTAGATAATCTCAATGTACTGCCCCTCAACCAAGCTGCCTCCCACCCTATTTCCATGTCTCTAACACCCATTTATTCCTTTTATGAAGGAAAAGCCACTTATGTTCAAGAAAGATAAAATACAAAATATAGAAAATAAAAAAGAAAGAAAAACACCCCACAATTCCCTTGCCAGAGCTCATCACAGTTAAAACTCTGGTAATTATTATTCCAGAGTTTTATGTATTTTGTTTATTTTTATAAAAAAGCAATCATACCTTGCATAATGTTTTGTAACCAGATTTTCTTCTCTCCATTTAACATTATGTGAGAAACAGCTTTCCATCATCAAATAAATGTGTCCAACACTATTTTGGTGACTTAGAAGTACTCAATTGTGGAATATACTCTCATTTATTCAAGTAATTTTCTGACTGCCTGACTGTTTTATTTTACCTAGCTCTATGAGATGGCCACAGTGCTTGGAATGTTTGTCCCTCAAAACTCATGTTGAACCTTAATCTCCAATGTAACAGTATTAAGAGGTAGGACCTTGAAGAGATGATTGGATCAGGAGGGCTTTGCTGTCATGAATGGGTTAATCCATTCACGGATTAGTGAATTAGTGGGTGACTGGATTAAGGGGTTATCACGGGAGTGGGTCCGTTTAAAAGCCGGTTTGGCTTGCTCTTGCCCTCACTGGTGTGTGCTCTGCAGAGTGACGGTGCAGGAAGGCGTCCTCAGTGGATGCCTGTGCCTTCGTGTTAGACTTTCCAGCCTCTAAAATAGTAAGAAATGTTTTTTTTTTTTTTTTCTTTATTAACTCTTCAGTCTGTGGTATTCTGTTATAGCAACAGAAAATGGAATAAGACAATCCCTCTTTTATATCTTTGCTAAATTCTTGACTTTCAGGTTTGGGATTATATATATGCGTGTATGTATGCATGTCTATACGTTTCTATCTATATGTATATGTAATGTTTAAAATTTATTTTTTATTAACGTTTTGGCCTGTTTGGAGGCCCAGAACTATAACATGCTACAGGTTATGGGTATGTTAAAAACCATGGAATACACGCTACATTTGCATATAGTTCCTATATTTGTACCAAAACAACTTGATTACCTGTATTGCAAGAATTTCAGAGCAACTGCTCCTTCCACTCCTCAAATATACTGTGTACAATGAAAGCATAGTCAGTAGGCTCAAGATTACCATGCCCATTTCAGAACCAATAAGGTTGTGGTTTGACATCTAAATGGACTGATTACCTTAAAACAACAACAATAACGACAACGATGTCTATTTATTATATTTTTCTCCATTTTCTCTGGAATCTGACTCTTTGTAATATGCCCTTACTGAACAGGTACACACTAAATATGCTTTGTAGATTGATCTCCTGAGACAAGAACATGATATTTCGGAGACGTGGCTGTCGTTATTGTAAAGCAGTTACGAGAAATCACACGAGCTTGTTGGGGAAAGCTGATATGTTTATCTGCACCAGCATTCATCAGGGACAGATACCAGATCCACATGTAATTATTTTCCCCGAACAATGGTGAGACATTACCAAAATCAGAATTGAGTTGGTGTGAATTAGTTTGGAGACTGATTCGAGTTAGTTTGATACAGATACACACAGAGAGACAGATTTTTTATTTTTAAATGATATTTTAAAATCACAGCTGGAGCCTATGGGCTCCAGTCCCAGAGCACCACATCCTTCTCCATGGCAAAACTGCTGTGTTTGTTCTATTAAGATTTGCTTTTAGGATTTTCAAATTTGTAATTTACAAGAGTCCATCTAGGAAGATGAACAGGTTTTATAATTCAGTTTATCCTGGTAAGCAAACATATACCATTATGTGTGGAGCATATTGATATTGTCAACTTAGAGGTTCATAAATACAAAATAAAGGCTTTTATTTATGTTCTTTGATACAGGGCTTAAGATAAGAGAGAACAAAGACAATGCACTATTTTGTCTGCTTCCCTCTGAATCCCCTGAGACTCCTTCTTCCATCAAATTAAACAATTTCACCTTTTCTATAATGCTTGATAGGGCTTGAGTTTTTAAAGAAGATAAGCCAAAGCTGTGCATTACACATCCGAGACTCAGGAGCCTGCAGAAGTGCAGTGTTTGGATTCTGACTGTGTGACAGCCTCAAGCATGGGCCCACTTCTCAGACGCTCCTCCGACATGCAGTGACAGATGCTGTGCTTGTGCATTCAGTTGTGACCAGCAAAAATGGACAACCATTTCCTATTATTTGCATTTTTAAATACGAAGATAGGATAGTGGGAAGGAGAGAGTCAGAGGCAGAAGAAGAAAGATGTCAAGTATGAAATTCATGGGAATATGAGAGCTAAGCGATCCGGTCAGGTGGCAGGGCTTCGTAAGCCTTTGCAGTTTAGATTGTGGGGAACATATTGAACATTGTGAGGTTCCTCCCACTTGCAGATTATCCATGGGACAGGTATTTCGATCAAAATTAGCAAATACAGAACCCATGGGTGAAGGAAGTTTTACTGATTTAAACATCACCACTTGACCAACTTCATGATGATATTGTTCCTGTCATCTGAATTAGCAGAAGTCTCTCCAAACACATTAAACTCCCACAGTTTAAAAGAAAATGCAGAAGGGGAACTTTCAGGATGTGGGAAGCAGCTATCTTATGTTTCTCCTTTTAGAAATTTTGGAGGAGTCTAGAGGAATTGTGTATCATGGTGGAAGTGTCTGGTATCCTACCATTTCTTACTTCCTGGTTTTTGTTCCTCTTCTTGCCTTTTTCTATACATTATCAATACTTCCCACTTTGCATCTGGCTGGCTCTTTTCTTTCCCAGCAAGGGCCTTGCAGGGCGTCTAGCTGATAGAGCCTCTGTGGAGTTCAGATGGAAAGCAGGGTCTGTAGGAAGCCACCTATTCACTGGTAAGTGCTGGGTCCTGCCTTAAGCTCTTCCAGTTGCTTTCTTACTTTTTCCTCACAAAAGTAGTTTTACATATTCCTTGTTCATAAAGGAGGAAACTAAGTCCTAGAGAGGCAAACATGTATTTGACTTTTAGGAAGGGGGAGCCAAAATTCAAGCCCAGGCGTTTAACTCCAGAGCGCTTGCTCTTAACCAAGTTAGCAGCCTTCAGTGTGTTCCCGTGCACCACGCCTGATCTCCCTGGAGTGGCTCTTGAGGGACCGTGAGAACCCCAGGAAAGCCCAGGGGGAATTAACCAGGGCCAGAAGAAGACAACCAGCTGGTCTGTGCGAACCCTGATTCTCAGGCTCCCTTGGATGCTCCAGAGTGATCTGGAATCTCAGGTGCGGGTATCCTGCGATCTCCGGTGCGGGTATTCTGCAGTCAGGACGGAGTTCTTTGAGTGGACCTTAAAGAGATTTACTTGGAAGGCATGATATAAACAAGGGTTTCCATATCTAGGATTAAACCTATTTCAGCTTCTGCATAGTTGCTTTGGGACTCATTCGTCCCCATTTTGCTCATGATATATGTTTTTCTCTTGTTATCCATCACTGCTGTGCGAGAAGCCACTGAGAAATTTCCTACTTGTCATTAGATGGCTCTGTTATTTCTAAACTCAAGAGGAAGAGAAGGAAAAAAAGGGAAATGAAGACATCCTTGGTTTAGAATTGAACTCTTCCCCTGAAACTGGAAACAGTGTGTCATTTATGTTGAAACATCAGCCTGCCTTAGTTCACAAAACACCATTTATCAAAATTCCTAGCTTGCACTGTTACTCTGCCAGGCTCAATTACAGAGTGAATTCCACCCTAACTGGAAACAGAGGTTTTGCTTCATTTCCTCTCCAAAATCTCTGGGGATGCCTTTGATATAATTCCAGTGTGTTCAAGTTCAAGCCAGTTCAGTTCGATCAATGGGCAGTTTTTGGCACATCTCCTATGAATGTAGAAACACATGCTCACACGCACACACATGCACACATCACACACACACGCTCACAGGCACGTACATACACCACACCACACATGCACACACACACGGTCACAGGCACGTGTGTACACCACACCACCCACACGCGCACACACGCGCACACACACGCACACACACGCACACACATGCACACGTGCGCGCACACATGCACACACATGCGCACACACACGCACACGCACGCACACACGCACACACAGGCACGCACACACAGGCACGCACACACACATGCACACACACACACATGCACACACACGCACACACACACGCACACACACACACATGCTCACAGTCCCAGGGTCCCTTCCAACACTTGGTAAGCATATCTTTAGCAAGTTACATTCTAAATCTGCATCATTTGCAAGCCCTGTATGTTCACTTTTTGCACTTTTTTCTCACAAATTGTTTTCTTGGATTGTTGCCTTCTTTCTTCCTCGTTGCGGAAGTCACATTTAGATTAACAGGAACTGTTAAGAACAGAACAGTGTGTCTCAGAGAGACCCATCACAGACATCTATTACAACATCACTATCATCACCATTGCTTCCTTAGACCAAAACACTTTTTGCCAGTTCTGATACACAACTGAATTGTGGTTTTAACTCCTCACGCTAAGAATACCTTCCTTGGGCAGTCTAATATAAAGTATATCACTATATATTTATTCAGAGGCATGTAGAAAAGTATATTTGCATAAGTATATAAAATATATCTACAATATTACTTTTATTTATTAGCTATAAGATATTTATAAGACTTTCTGCTTTTTGTTCAACAAGATGTAGTGAGCAAAACTGTATGAAATTACAGTTTTGGTAGGTAAAAATGACTGAATATCATGAATTTTTTGTGTTTTCCTTAGAGATAAGTTAACATGGTTGGAAATTTCAGATATAAGAAGAGTCTGACTTTGGACCTTTTTGTAAGAATTGTAACAACTAGCTCAAGGTAAAGCAGAAAACCTTAAAATATATTAAGTTAATGAATTAAGATAAGGTAAACAAATTCCTAACATATGAATGAAAAATAGCAATGTAGTCATATAAGGCAAATATATTCCTGAATAAGAAAAACAGTTTTGCAAATTTTGTCTAGTATTGCCACTGGAGATCCAGGATGACAGATTAAATGGGAACCACAGAAAAAACAGATTATGTAACTATCATTTAATGAGAGGAGAAAAAGGTAGTTGGGTCTTTCTTATGTGAAAATGAGGCATTTTTATTCTAAATGAAGCTTCCATGACCAAGTCTCATGTGAGTTTTTCTTGTAACTGAGAAGTTATATAGCAAATGTTTAACCCTAGTTCTCAAATAGCCAGTTGCTCATAAGGTCAGCTCATCTTAGGAAGCCCCCCGAACAACCCAGGCGGTATTCTGAGATGGGTGAGTTGGCTAATGGGAACTCTTAGGAATCCTGTAGGACGGAGGAACTCCAGCCTGAACCATCTAGGACTGTAGTGAAGAAAGGGAGATTTGCCTTAGTCCAAACTTCATTTCTGTGAAAGAAAGTAGAATTGTTGGCCAGGTATGGTGGCTCGGGCCTGTAATCCCAGTACTTTGGGAGGCTGAGGTAGGTGGATTAGTTGAGGCCAGGAGTTCGAGACCAGCCTGAGCAACATGGCAAAGCCCTGTCTCTACTAAAAATACAAAAATTAGCTGGCTGTGGTGACATGTACCTGTAGTCCCAGCTACTTGGGAAGCTCAGGCATGAGAATTTCCTGAAGTTGGGAGGTGGAGGTTGTGTGAGCCAAGATTGTGCCATTTGGGAGGCTGAGGCACGATAATCGCTTGAAGCTGGGAGGCAGATGTTGTAGTGAGCAGAGATCGTGCCACTGCACTCCAGCCTGGGCAACAGAGCAAGATTCTGCCTCAAAAAAAAAAAAAAAAAAAAAACCCAAAAATCAAACAAACAAAAAAACTGAAAGTAGAATTTTCATGTAGTAGGACAGATGTTTTGGATGGTAATTCTGGGCATTCACGTCGTATGTCCTTGGGTTCAGGTGGATATTAGCAGTTGAGAATACAGACTGTGACCTCCAGGCCACTTGGGTTTGAGATCCTTCTTAGTTCTGTGACCTTGGGTGAGTTGCTAAACCTGAGTCAGTTTCTTCTTGTGTAAAGCTGGGGTAACAACAATCTTTTCTTCATCAAGTTGATGTGAGGAGTTAAATTAGAAAATTTATATAAAGCTTTTTGCACTGTACCTGTCACACGTTGAGTACTCCAACATTTCCTGGGGAAATTCTACATGCCACTGAATCACTTTCCATCCTGAGCCTTTTAACCCTGTATCTCAGGTCTTTGGCAATAAGGAAATACTTCATTTCCGGCTTGGGAGAGAAAATCATGGCTGCAGCTTTATGACAGGAAATAGTATCCAAACAATAACATTTTCCCCCTGGACTCAAATTTCCTCTCTGAGAACTCCATAGCTGCCTTTGCTGAATCTTGGCTGGTTATTACAACAGTGGCTTCCAAAGGCTGCATTCATACAAACATCCCATGCGTTTCAGGACTTGTATATACACATACTTTGAATGTCTCAGTTACCTTGCCCAAATGATTTGAGTAGCCTCTAACTCTCCACTTTGTTATTTTTCCTATGAGGAGGAATCCTAATGGGGTAAAAGAGATGCCCAAACTCACTGGTCCCACCTATAGTATCATAAATCTCAGGATGGAAGGGGACATTCATTACCATTATTCTAATCTGTTCAATTTGCAGGTGATGAAACGGACTGAGAAGGGAGAGGGCAAGTGTATGTGGATGTCCCTCTTAACTTTGCAGAGTCTGAATACCAGAGTCTAAATCTTAGAGGAGTGAGACATGGTAATGTGCTCTCCTAAACAACTGGTCCCCATAACTCTTATCCCAGTATCCCGTGGGCAGCAGAGCTATTTACCTATCCATGTGTGTGGACAGTCATTAGGCAGAAAAGAGTTCCTAATTTGTGCAATTGATAAGAAAGTAAAACCCCAGGACTTTGCAAAATCTCCCTATGCGGGCACTGCTGTCATGTTGTTTATTTCCTCTTGGCATCTGTCTGGCCAGCTTGAGGGCCCGTCCTGGTCTCACCATTCAGTTATTCCCCTGTGTGCGTTTTCATTCCCCCATGCGTGGCCTCCCATCATCCAAAATACCATTTGAATGTTGCATAATGTTGTATTTTTTTTGGCCAGGGTTATAAACAATTTCTCTCTGATCTGCTGTCACACAACAGGGTATATCCCGACTGGTCCCTGAGCCTGGGTAATTTGGGTTTACTCCAGGTGAGTGAATGACTTCTTGGTGCTTAGGTCTGACAGGCACCATGAGAGGAGACACACAACCTGTGCGAAGAGCAGATGTTCAAAGATGCTTGTTTTAACTTGTATTTTAAGTTCAGGGATTCCTGTGGAGGTTTGTTGCCTGGGAAAACTCGTGTCACGGGGGTTTGCTGTACAGATTATTTCATCATCCAGGTACTAAGCCTAGCACCCAATAGTTATTTTTTTCTGCTCCTCTCCCTCCTCCCAACCTCCATCCTAGAACCCAGGATGTCTGTTGTTCCCCAATTTGTGCCCTAAATGAGTTCTTATTATTTAGCTCCCACTCATAAGCATGCGGTATTTGGTTTTCTGTTCCTGCATTAGTTTGCTAAAGATAATGGCCTCCAAAACCATCCATGTTCCTGCAAAAGACATGAGATCGTTCTTTTCTATGGCTGCATAGTTTTCCATGGTGTGTATGTACCACGTTTTCTCTATCCAATGAACTAAAAGTAGAACTGTCATTGGACCGAGCAATCCCATTACTGGGTATATACCTAGAGGAACATAGATTATTCTGCCATAAAGACATATGTATTCGAATGTTTATTGCAGCCCTATTCATAACAGCAAAGACATGGAATCAACCTTAATGTCCATCAGTGACAGACTGGATAAACAAAGATACTTTTAACCTTCTCCTTTCATAGTACTACTTTAAGGAAGTAGTATTCATTTCATATTTCTTTTTGTAGACTTCCTCTAGGATGGTGAAAAATGAAAGTCCTTATTATTACTTTGGTCTCTGAATTAGTTGTGACGTGCACGTCTATAGCTCCTGCTTACAATGTGATTGTCATTTTTCTTCTTCATTTACTTTTATATTATTAACTGTATCAGCAATATTTTTATAGTTTCTAACATACGGCTGGGATAAAATTGCCAAGATTAGGGAAGCAAGCTGATTTTTATCCGTATATTTGTTAAGTAGTTTTTTCGTTATTGTTGTTGCAATTTCTTAGTAAATGTTTATTGAATAAAAGAATGACTCCCATAGCCACATGATTGTTGTGATTTGAGACAGACTTATTTTATACTCTGCATGTGTATTGCAAATATCTATTTGCTGAGGAGTTTTTCTTTAAAGCCTATTTAAAAATTTTGGAAAAATTTTAGATTTACAAAAACATTGAAGGCGAGTACAGAGAGGTCTTCTAACACTAACATCTTATGTAACCATGGTACATTTATTAAAATCCAGACACTAGCATCGCTATGTTATTTTTAACTCACCTACAGACTTTATTCAGATTGGACTAGGTTAGCAGTGAATGCGCTTCCTTCAGGAAACCACCTTGCATTTAGGACCTTTCTTCATAAAATTAAAAAGAGCAGAAATTTCTCCTTTAAAAAAATGACGAACTTTGTAAAGACTTGACAGAATTATTCTGTAAACAGCAAGAAAGTTGGTCAGGCATTGTTCTTCATGTCTGTAATCCTGGCATTTTGGGAGGCCAAGGAGGGCAGATCACTTGAGGCCAGGAGTTTGAGACCAGCTTGGCCAACATGGTGAAACCCTGTCTCTATTAAAAATGCAAAAATTAGCTGGGTGTGGTGGCGGGCACCAGTGTTCTCAGCTACATGGGAGGCTGAGGCACAAGAGTCGCTTGAGCCTGGGTGGCTGAGGTTGCAGTGAGCCGAGATAGTGCCGCTGCACTCCAGCCTGGGTAACAGAGTGAGACTCTATCTCAAAAAAATAAAAATAAAAAATAAAAAAAGGAAAAAACAAGTCTGTACGTATTTCAGGCTTTGTGGTCCGTATAATCTCTGTTGCAACTACTTAGCTCTGCCTTTGTAGTATAAAAACAGACACAGACATAAGTAAACAAATGGGCGTGGCCATATTCTAATAAAATTTTATTTACTAAAACATGTGGGGGGCCATATTGAAGCAATAGTTTGGCAGTCTCTGACTTTATTGAGCTGTGGTTCACCGTCAAGCCTGAGGTACTAGTCAGTCACATATACCTTCTCTTATTGCTACCAAAGTGTTTAGGGTCTTTTTTGTATTGTCCTGGACTGAGTGTGTTTTGTGCTGAAGGATCTAAATAGGCCTCCTGTCCTGTGGTCTAGACTGGAGGGGGCTGAATTCCTTACACTGAAGATTTCTCCTTCTCCCTCTGTTTATATCCAGAAATCCTCATCCACAGTGCCAATAGAATAATCGTTATAGACATTTAAGTTGCTCATTTACTATTATCTTCATGTGATAAAGAAGGGTATGAGTTAACACCTGCTTTGGGGGGCACTTTTGAACAGTTAAATCTAGCTCATCAATTCCATTTAACTAAAATGTATTTCTGTAAGATTCATTCACTTTTCATGTGGTTACATTTGGAGATTACTTTTTTGAAGAGTGCTATTCTTTCTGAGTTAAGCTTTTTTTTTTTTTTTAATATGGATTTTATTTTTAGAGCAGATTTTTAGGTTTACAGAAAAATGGAATGGAAGATACAGAGGGTTTCTGTACCCCCTTCCCCTCTACGTGCACAGAGTCCCCCACTGTAATAGTGAACCTTATGTTTCAAGTGGACTGGGCCAGAGTGTGCCCAGATATTCGACCGAGCATTATTCTGGGTGTTTTGGGAAGGGAGTTTCTGGATGAGATTGACATTTGAATCAGTGGACTGAGTAAAGCTGAGGGCCCTCCCCAGTGTGGGTGGGCCTGGTAAAATCAGTTGAAAGCTTGAACAGAACAGAAAGGCTGACTTCCCCCAAGTGAGAGGGAACTGCACCACTCACTTTCCTTGGTGAATTAACCCCCTTCTTATAATGAAACATCCTCATTTCTCCTTGCCCATTTTTAAAACTTGGACTGTTCCATCAATGATAGACTGGATAAAGAACATGTGGTACATATACATCACAGAATACTATGCAGCCATAAACAGGAATGAGATAATGTCTTTTGCAGGGACATGGATGTAGCTAGAGGCCATTATCCTTAGCAAACTATTTAATAACACAGGAACAGAAAACCAAATACTGTGTGTTCTCACTTGTAAGTGGGACCTGAATGATGAGAACAAATGGACATACTGTGGAGAATAAGACACACTGGTGCCTATCAGAGGGTTGGGGGTGGGAGGAGGGAGAGGATCAGGAAGAATCATTCACGGATGCCGGGCTGAATTCCCGGGTGATGGGATAATCTGTGCAGCCAACCACCACAGCACACATTTGCCTATGTAACAAACCTGTGCATCCTGCACATGTACCCTTGAACTTAAAATATAAGTTGGAAATAAAAAAGAAGTCACAAAAAAATAAAAATTTGGCTGTTCATTTTCTTACTGGCAAGTTTTAAGAGTTCTTTATATATTTTGGATAACACTCCTTTATCAGGTCTTTCTTTCCTTCCTTTCTTCTTTCTTTCCTCTTTTCTTTTCTTTCTTTCTGTTTTTTTTTTTTGCATGTGGATGTCCAGTTTTTTCAACACCCTTTGTTGGAAAGTCGATCTTCACTCTAATATATTGCCTTTGTCCCATTGTCAAAGATCAGTTGACTGTATTTACATGGATCTGTTTCAGGGCTATCTGTTCTGTTTTATTCTGATCTATTTTTCTATTACTTTGCCAGCGCCACAGCATCTTGATCACAGTAGCTTCACAGGAACTCGTGAGGTTTGGGTATTTTTAGTTCTGCAATTTTGTTCTTCAATATCATGCTATTTGGAATTTATTGATCATTTTAAAAATTTTATAACATTTGGAGATATGGCTTTTCCACTCTATTTTTTACGTGACAAATTGTGATATTATATATACAAATTTCTTGAAAATCTTTGCATGTAAGCCTTCTCTGAATCTCTTTAAATTGTGTCTCATTGACTTAGAATCTCTTGATTTTGCTTTATTTTTCCTACTGGGGTGACAATGTGCACAATGCTGTTTTTAAACAAATTTTTATAATTTTTTAATGCCACAGTTAGATCATCTGTAAGAACCACAGTTTTGGGTTTAAATACTTCTTGATATAGCTGGGGAAGATGAATTTCCCAGAGTTATAAGGTGTGGTTTTTGGCATGTTCAGTAAAAAACAAAACAATAGTCAAAAGGAATTTCTAAGACCATTCTCCTACCTATGAGTAATCCAGTTTTATTTCCTGCTTGGCTTGTCTGAAAGGAATTGATCCTCCTGGGAATACCCTCCCACACCCCCCGCAAGTTTTGCTACACCCTAAGGGGATTGTGCGGTTTGTGAGGAGGAGGAGCTGAAAGGAGGAGATGAGCTTGGGCGTTATGGAAGAAGAACTTGATGGGTTTGCGACAGAGGCTTATTTTCCCCTTTTCCCGCCTTCCCTGTGAAGGTTGTGGGGCCCAGGAATGTGACTGGGGAAATCAACTAGGCTAGAAAATGTCTTTACTAGCGGTTAAACACATGCTTTTCTAGATTACAGTTTCATAGAGTACTGCAACTATTGTTATAAGAAAGAAATTGTTAAATTGTCCATTTTGAGTTTGATATTTACTTTTAAACCAGCGTTTCTCATCTCTTTTTTTTTTTTAACCCTTTGGGAATCTCCTGGCAATTATGATGGAGTCCCTAGAAAAATGCAGTTACACACAATTTTGCTTACAATTTTGAGGGATTCAAGCAATCTCCGTACCCCCAAATGAGAACCCATGCTTTAAAATCCTACTTGATAACTTACATTTTGAAAACCATGTCTTACATACTGTATAATTGCTGCTAAGTCTTACTTCACAGATGTGTACTGTGTTAACCATGACAGTTTGGTTTCAATGCTATATAAATTCAGAGTCAGCAAAGTATGGCCTACGGCCTAATGTGACCCAGTACCTGATTTTATAAATAAGGTTTCATTGGCCACACCGTTTGCCTATGCATTGCCCATGGCTGCTTTCTTGCCACAAAAGGAAAGTTGAATAGTTGCAAGGGAGACTGCATGGCCTGCAAAACTGAAAACATTTACTTTTTGGATGTTTTTAGAAAAAGCTGGCTGACCCCATCTATAAAAATGAAATTTGAGAAAATGGATGTTATGGCTTTATATTTTATGAATTCCAATAATTAACTATATTTGAGAGATTCTCCAAATCACATGACCTTGACATTTTTGGAGGAGCACGCTCAATGCTGCTTTTTCTGTTTTTTCCGAATTTGACTGAAGTCTCCAAGCTGAAGATGATGTGCGCTCCCTCCCCATATTATGCAGAGAAATACAAAACTCAGGCATGCAGCACTTGCAAAATGATAAGTAAATTGTTCTTATGGTCCCCACCTCAAAGAGCTTGTCTAAGAAAATGCTCAACATTTATTTTATGAGATAGCAACTTATTTATGTGATTTTGTAAAGTGAAACTTGCTGGGCACTTCTCTGCTCCCACGTGTGAGCAAGATCTTAGGGCCTGTGAGAATCCCAGGGAGAGATCTGGGGGTTTGCGAGAAGCGCAGAATCACTGTAGTTGCTAGCTGGTCGCTTACTGACCTAAATGGCTTGCAGGCCAGCTCAGTGCTCCCGCTGAAGTGAGGCCTGAGAATGGTTTTGGCAGATGTGGAACTGTGTCCTCTAGTGCAGTGATCCTAGGGACCAGTGCCTGTCCCTGTCCTGAAGGTAGAAGGATGCCTGTAGCATGGAGAAGAGAGAGAAGTCAACAGGTGGCCAAGCTGTTTGAAAGGACCATGAGTTTAGAAAGGACCATGGACTATGAGTTTTTCTGTGGGTAGTGAAGGCCAGGGAAGGGAATAAAGTCCATCCATCTCAGAAAGACCTGACTCAGGAGGGAGGGTTTCTGGAGCAAAAGGACTCCAGCAAAAAGGACCTGAAGGGAGACCACAGGGCAGGAGCTGAGGTCTGGGAAAGGCAAGAGAGCTGGAAGTCCCTTGACTCTGCCAGAGGATTGTGGAGAAGGGGAGCTCCTGGGTGAGGAATCAAAAGGACCCTCAACTGCACCCAATGCAGAAGCCAGTCTTGAATGGCTGCCATGACTCGGGGCCTCAGCCAGTGAGAGAGAGAGGCTCAGCATCAGCTAAGTGGAAATACGTTTCCATGTTCCCTTTCATTCCTTCTCACACGGCCTCCCTCTCCCCAGCCTCCAGGGGAAGCTCTGGGGTATGAAGAGTAGGAAGCCTCACAGGGGTTTAGGAAGGAGGTTGAACTGCAGCATGAAGGACCTTTCGCTCCTCACCCCTTGAGGTCAAGCCAGAGTGAATGGAGGGAAAATGCACTGAGACAGATACAAAACCGAAGAACAAACTGCGGTGAACTTTCTAATCCTGGAAAGTGTGTGGGAAGCTAAAAGATCCAGCCAGGGAAGGGCCCCTGGTTGGATCAAGTGCATGTGAAGATGGGGATGGGATGGAAGCAGAGCTGTTTCTGAGTGTGTCCTTCCAGTCAGTGGATTAGATCAGTGGAAGCTCCCCCCTATTTTTTTCTTTCCTCCAAGTTCTACATTCAATAACTTAACAAGAATTATCTCTGCCACCCCTTTCATCCCTTCCCCCGTTTTCCTTAATTATATTATTATTATTATTATTATTTTTCCTGTCACTCAGGCTGGAGTGCAGTAGCACCATCACAGCTCACTGCAGCCTCAACTTCCCAGGCTCAGATGATCCTCCTGCCTCAGCCTCGCTGAGAGCTGGGACTACAGGTGCATGCCACCATATCCAGCTAACTTTTTGTATTTGTAGTAGAGATGGGGCTTTGCCATGTTGCCAAGTCTGGTGTCGAACTCTTGGGATCAAACAATCCTCCAACCTCAGCCTGCCAGAGTTGGGATTACAGGCATGAGACACTGCGCCTGGCCTCCTTACTATTTTGTAAAGATTTCTTGTAAGTGTTGCTGAATATCCAGTTACAGATTCTTTCCACTAGACATTTGCTTGCAATTATCCAATACTCCTGTACTTTTGTCTTTGCCTCTGGTCTCAGAATGTCCCCAGCCTCAGTACATTCTCCCCAGTGATGCTGGAGTGACATTCTGAACTGCAAATATGACTACTTTAGGCCTCTTTCTCCTGTTTAATTAATAGGGAGCCCACTCTTCTAACTGTGGAAAACAAGGCCCTCTCAGGCCCCCACGTCCTTGCCAGCCTCCTTTCTGTGGTACTGTGGATCTGGACCTGGTGTCTCAAATGAGAACAACTGTCCTGCCTGTCTGGTTTCTCTCTGTATATACCTCGCTCTTTAAGCTTGACACATGATGTTTAACAAATAGTTGCTGAGTAAACAAATGGGTAAAATACAACAAGTCACCATCATCTCATATTACTGGGGTGTAACGTATGCCCAGCTTCCTCTCGTAACTGCTCGGAGAATCCAGTGGGAGTATGTGTCTTAGCCCCTAGCCATCACTCTTAGCAAATGTTTCTCAAGGATCTAGAACCAGAACCACCCTTTGACCCAGCAATCCCATTACTGGGTGTATACCCAAAGGCTTACAAATCATTCTTCTATAAAGAGACAAGCACACATATGTTTATTGCAGCACTATTCACAACACCAAAGACTTGGAATCAACCCAAATGCCCATCAATGATAGACTGGATAAAGAACATGTGGCACATATATACCATGGAATACTATGCAGCCATAAAAAAGGATGAGTTCATGTCCTTAGCAGGGACGTGGATGAAGCTGGAAACCGTCATTCTCAGCAAACTAACACAGGAACAGAAAACCAAACACCGCATGTTCTCACTCATAAGTGGCAGTCGAACAATGAGAACACATGGACACAGGGAGGGGAACATCACACACTGTAGCCTGTCGGGGGTGGGGGGCTAGGGGAGGGATAGCATTAGGAGAAATACCTAATGTAGATGATGAGTTGATGGGTGCAGCAAACCACCAAGGCACGTGTATACCTATGTAACAAAACTGCATGTTCTGCACATGTATCCCAGAACTTAAAGTATAATAATAATAATTTAAAAAGTAGAAACTGTCAGAACTCACCTCACCGGGGAAAGCATCGGGAGCTTGTGAGAGTTTCCTTCATTCATTTACTCAGCAAGTGTTTGTTCCCACATACACAGCTCTGTGGTTGGTGCTGGAGATAGAAAGCAGGTTCCAACATTGCTGAAGGTCATTGCAGTCAGTGGGAGGGCCTGTGAGCTGTCATTCCAGCTCCCTGTCTTCTTTCTCTTGACCAAGCATCCGGATGGGGGCTGCCCTACTGGCTGGATTTGCTTTCATCAGTGAATGAGGAAGGCCCAGTGCTACAGGCGTCTCGTGGCTGGGGACCTGGTCATCCTTGTCTGAATCAACTCACAAGAGTTTCAATGCATCTGGAATGAGCAGAACCGATATGAGAAGTGAATCTGCCATCTTGGCCAGTTTATGTCTCATAGTGAGAGAAGATTCCAAACACACAAACTGCAGATGGTGAGAACCTGTAATGACAGGCCAGCCTCATGCGATTGGGCTGTAGCATCCCAGGAGGGCCCCTAGGTTTCTCAAAGGAACACACATGTGGGCGATTACCATCCTGCACAACAGCCTATGGGCCTTTCACCATGGGGAGCAGCACCAATTGCCAGGAGATAGGGCAGAGCCACGGAATCCACTACTATCCACAGACGTTTGCTGGGAAGAGTGGTCTCAGGAAGGGAAACCATGATAAGCCCCTTCACCCAAGCTTGATTTGTCAGAGCCACAAGAGTTGTAGCTGGAAGTTTTTGTTCCGATCGTTTGCAGGGTTAAGCCAGTGCTCAGCACAGGTTAAGATGGCACAGCTCTCACCTCTCATGTGAGGACAAGCTGTAAGAATCACACCTGTGACCTGTAAGAGACAGACAGTTTTTGATTAATGATCACATGAGCTGCACATACCTGCTACTGGACATATGCTTATCATTTTGGCCATCTGCTGGCCTGGCATCTGGCCCACCCTCAAACTTCAGTGACAAACACAGAAAGCAGAGGCATCAACCAAGGACAGATACAAGTGTGCATCAGTAGGGAATACAGTCTGTTCCTGGCCAGGCTGATTGCTTCATGGAAACAAACTAAATGGGGTCTGCTTCCTTCTGCAAATAGGCCAGGAAGCCTCCCTTGTTGAGGGGTGGTGAGATACTGTGAGTCTTTGCATTAAAAAATTAATATGTATTTTATTTATTAATTTCTAACACCTATGATATTTAAATATTCTTTATCATGGTGTTACATAGTGAATTTTCTTTTCTGATTTATAATGTAAAGTGACTAATGCGGTACTTGTCACTCAACAACATAGGCTCAACAGCATACTTGCCTGTTCCTCACCTACTTACCTCTCTTGTTCAATCCCCAACCAAAGTCAGAGACAGGGAAGACATGCTCAGCCAGCAATACATTTCAAAACTCTTCCATCCTCCAAGGGAAGATGCTGACATTTCTATCCACAGGAAAGTACACACACATCTCACCAAATTTTAAGATCATAATAAAGACATATCCATGACTGGGTAATTTATAAAGGAAAGAGGTTTAATTGGCTCACAATTCAGTATGGCTGGGGAGGCCTCAAGAAACTTACAATCATGGTGGAAGAGGAAGCAAACATGTCCTTCTTCACATGGTGGTAGGAAGGAGAAGTGCTGAGCAAAGAGAGGGAAAACCCTTTACAGAACCATCATATTTCATGAAAACTCACTATCACGAGAACAGCATGGGGATAAACCACCCCCACGATTCAATTACCTCCCACTGGGTCCCCACCACAACACTTGGGGATTATGGGAGTTACGATTCAAGATGAGATTTGGGTGGGGACACAGCCAACTCATATCAGCAATTGTCCTCTTTAGGCAGTCATTTTCCATGTAGAGAGAAATTTCCAAAAGTATCAGAAAATTAGGGGTCTTCTCATTTTCTGACCTAGAAGAGCTGATTCAGATTAATTTATGTTGAATTTGACTGGGTCAGTGAACATTCGTGCAAATAGAGTGCTCTGAAGTGTTAGACCTGATGGCAATTGCATAAGCAAAACAACTTAGAGATACTGATGGAGGCACTAAGGGTTGCTTTATGGGTGCTTTAGGACATGTTGGCAGCAAACCTAAACTCTGCAGAGCCTGAGCTATGTGAAGGGTGACCTAGAAAGCATGAAGTACAATACAATGCAGGGGTTAGTTTCCCAGGCTCAGAGCAGTACCTGGAACAAGGCTGAATTGTTCAAGGCATCAAAACAAACCAAAACATTGTTTGGGGTCTGTTAAACCTGTTGCACAGTTTGAATTCATTGTACAGACCATATAATCAGTTGTGAAAAAGCTTGATATAAAAGATAATGAGTGGTGTGGGGCAGGGCAGATGCAGAAAAGGGACTAATATCACTAATGAAAAACCGCTTGTTTCTGCATCACCTAACTTGGTCTTCATTTCTCCCAAAGAGTAGCTCATTTGGACAAATTATGTTCCCAACTTGCAAACTCTAAGAGTTTGCTAATTCAGTGAAACCAAGAAAAATGGAAAGATTGGTGGAGAAAGGAAATTCAAATCAATTCAACAATATAAAGAGATTGAAAAAAAAAAATAGGTGGTGGGCCATGTGAAAAGTAATGAAACATAAGAATAATGTGCAACTCTAGCCATCTCTCTTCAACCTTGGTCAGCCTGAGCCTCCTTTTCGAATGTGACACGAGTGTTGGAAAAACGAAAACGAAATATGGCAAATTGGTACCCTGTGTTTCTTCTGCTTCTGAACAGCACAGACTTTTTGCTTATGATGGAAATCAGTGCATGACAAGAAATCAATCTGTCAATATGTTATTGTTTTTCTCTACCAGCAAGGAGCTCAGCTCATTTTCAAAAGCCAAAAGGAACACGGACTGCCTTTTATAATTAAGTCCCTCCAGGAAGCTTAGACTTTGGAAGTCACACTTTCTTGGGGGGACAATCATAGCTACTTAGCTTGTCTGACCTTGTAATGTTGGTGAAAGCACAACCACTTTGATGAGATGTGCTTCCTCCGGTGCTGCTGAAGCTGGTCCTGTTGCCCACTGTGGAGAGTGAGTCAGGCAGAGGAATCAATAAGACCCCATGCTGTCTAGAGGAACACACGCTTCTGCACAATAAGAGGGATTTCAGGGAAGACAGGTCACCAGATATCTGGGTCACCTTCTTAAACTCCCTTCCGAGGAGCTGTGTGATTGACACCTGGCTTACCTAGACAAATATACTAGGTGACAATTATCAAGTCCCCTGAGAGTTTAGGGAGTAGAGCAAAATGAGGCTACTTAATGCCAACTCAATGGTTTGTTTTTTAAAAAAACGCAGCCTTAATCTGTCTTCTGTCTACAATTCCCTTTGTCCCTGAGCACCATTCTACCCCAGACTTCTCATCTTGAAGAAAGGAAAAAAGAATTTTATATCAAGCTGTAGGGTATTCTTGCCAGACCCAGTAGACTTAGTGTTCAAAGCTCTTGGACTTGTGTAAAAAAAACATGAAAAGCAAAACCATAAAACCTCAAGCAATTTGAAATACACAATAAATGAGTGACAATATTTATCTTTTGGAAAAGACCTTTAAATAAAGGCTCCGAGGAAAAACAAAGAAAAATAATCATTTGGTATATTTTCCCAACATATTGCCTTTTTAATTGTCAGTGTATGCATTTTAACTTTGGCCAAGAAATCTGCATCTGTGCTTATTACTAAGGATTGAGCATCCCCAGGAAAGTCTGTTACTATGGCAAACACTTTTATCAGAAGAGGAATGGAAATGAGAGTAACGCTGACAAAATGTATGAGTAAACCATGAACGCAGAAAAAAACTTCATCATCCTTGGGCCTTAGTATCTTAAAGGAGATAGTAACAATTAAATTAGAGCCACAAATATTTAGCGGTTATCTATTATGTAAACAACCCATTTTAAGAGCTGTAGGAGATACAAAGGCAAAAATAAGATCTGGTCTCAAGGAGCTGCGATTCTAATTGGGGAATGCAGACATAATCACACAAGAAGTTAAAGATAAGCTCAAGACAACGGGCAGACAATTATCTTAATGCAGTACATCCATGATTAACTGAGAAATAAATTATTTAGACAATAGCTGCCCTGGGAGTCCAGATGAGAGATATATAATGCACAATGTTTGATCAAGAAAAATCTCACTGGGGAAGAGGTGTAGAAATTGATTTTTAATGGTGGGTTGCGTTGAGATAATTCTGAGTGAGCATATGGATTATAAGAAGGTTAAAATGCATATTTGGGGGCTCAGGAAGTAAGGCAAAATAGAGAATCTATGTTTTATCTAAGAGATAAATTGGGATCCTAGATTTAAAAGATAAACAAGTTTATATTCTAAGGTCTCCCTTTTGAAATGCTAGGGAATTTGGATGTTATCCTATAGAAAAGGAGTCGATGCTGATGGGTTTTGAATATGTTTTGATTTCCCACTTCTTTCTAGATAGTGATGACTGTCTAATGATGACAGTTGGGTGTACACATCTGGAATAAGCTCTACCCAGTCTAGCTCCAGGCAGGGCAATTGAAGGATGTCTTGATTCTGCAGAGCATTTGCTCATCATTCAGCCTTGTTCCAGGTACTGCTCTGAGCCTGGGAAACTAACCCCTGCATTGTATTGTACTTCATGCTTTCTAGGTCACCCTTCACATAGCTCAGGCTCTGCAGAGTTTAGGTTTGCTGCCAACATGTCCTAAAGCACCCATAAAGCAACCCTCAGTGCCTCCATTGGTATCTCTAAACTTCCTGCCCATCTGCTCTAACCTGCCAGTTTCCAATGGTATAGACACAGCCAGTTCCCTGTTCCTGCCATGCTGACTGTTGTGGACAATTCCTGGTTTTTATTTGCAAGGCATATACACTTCACACACCTTGACCTATCTTCAGACAGTTTTCCCACTCCTACTCAACTTTTCAGACTCACATTTCCAGGTGCCTATTGCTAGAAAAGTAGAATCTTAATCATAGTTCTATAGCTAAATGCTTAGGCTTAATGAATACTCTGTTTCCACCTGGAATCTTGGCTTAGCTCTTCCCCACCCAAGCCATCTTTTAGTTAACCAACCAGTGGCAAGGAATACAATGTGTAAAGCAATGTGTTAAAAGTGTTAAATATACAACATGATTCAAAATGCATTAGTAGAAGAAAAATGGAAGTAAGGAAACTAGTTAAGAGGGTTTAAAAGTCTTGTGAGGTAAAAAGATCTGGGTTACGGAGGTAGCGCTGATGTTGAAAAAATATTGATGGATATGAGAGGTATAAAAAATTTAAAGATAATAGACAAGGTTTGGTTATTTCCTAGCTCTAAGGAATGTAAAGATAATGGAAGAGTTTCTAGGATGGGAGATGGACAGAATGCTAGTGCCGTTAATCAAAACAGGGAAATGGATGGAAGGGATGGCCACCTTGGGATGGAAAGGATGGTGACCTTGGGATGGAATGGGTGGACACCTTGGGATGGAAGGCGTAGTCATATTGGGATGGAAGGGGTGATCATCTTGGTGAAAGGGATATTCACCTTGGGATGAAAGGGACAGTCACCTTGGGATGGAAGGGATAGTCATCTTGGGATGAAAGGAGAATGATCACCTTGGGACGGAAGTGGTGGTCATATTGGGGTGAAAGGGATAATCACCTTCATATGGAGGGGATGGTCACCTTGGGTTGGAAGGGACGGTCATCTTTGGATGGAAGGGATGGATACCTTGGGATGGAATAGGTGGTCACCCTGGGATGGAATAGGTGGTCACCTTGGGATGGAAGAGATGGTCACCTTGAGATGGGATGGTTGGTCATGTTGGGGTGGAAGGCATGGTCACTTTTGGATGGAAGGGATGGTCATCTTTGGATGAAAGGGATGGTCATCTTTGGATGGAAGGGATGGTCACTTTTGGATGGAAGGGATGGTCGCCTTTGGATGGAAGGGCTGGTCATGTTTGGATGGAAGGAATGGTCAGTTTTGGGTGGAAGGGATAGTCATCTTTGGATGGAAGGGATGGTCACTTTTAGATGGAAGGGATGGTCATCTTTGGATGGAAGGGATGCTCACCTTGGATTGGATGGATTAAATTTAAGTCACAATAAAGTAAAAATGGATTTTTTTCCCAATATCTTCAAGTAAGAAGCTGACTTGTGGATAATTTTTCTAGTGAAGAAAGTATGGGAACAAACCAGTAAAAGGTAAATGAATTTGCTTGGAAAAATGTTAATATTTAGAAGTTGTTAGAGGGAGGAAGCAGAGGGAGAACCAATGAAGTGATACAGAAGTGAGAACCAAAGAGGTTAAAATTGAACCAAGGTAATTTGGGGCGATGGAAGTCAAGTAAATAGCTGAGCATTTTAAAATAGGTTAGCCATGTCAAGTTTTGAGAGGTTATTGTGAATATGAATTAAACACAGATTTTGGAAGTGAGAAGTTTACTGAAGATCATTGGTGCAGTTTCTCTCTAGTGGCAGAGACAGAAGTCAGGCCAAGCTAGCCAGGAAGTGAATACTCGTAAATAGCTCTCTATGTTTGCCACCTAGATTTTGGTGTAAATAAATAGGAATAATACAGAACTTTGTCAATGACAAGAATGAGGATGAGATAAATAAAAATTGCTCTGGGTGTGTGAAAAAAATAAGTTGCTGAAATCATAAAAACTGAAAAGACAAGCACTAAAGGGTACGGTTATTTAGACAGGAAAAAGGAGTGCAATTTTTCTCTCTCTCCACTTCTGCTTTGTAAATAAGAGCAAAATATTAAGGAAACTGCAGCTGTACCAGACCAATCTGGCTCAGCGTTTATGTAACAAAGTTGTGAGTTGTTTCTTAGCTGCCATAGAACCCCAGGTTGAAGGTCATGGAAACTGAGCATGTCCAGATAGCCCAAGCCGGCAAGCATGGGCAGAACCTAAGTGTTCACACTGAGGAGCAGGGACAGAATTTGGAAGTGGACACAGCATGGCAGGATCCAGCATCCAATCAGATCAAACCCTGGTGTCACCACATGGCAGGATCCAGTCAGATCATGTCTCCTGGCTTCACCTCATTTGAATATCCAGTTAGATCACATCTCATTATCTTATGCCCATGAAACCCAACACATCCCCCAGCTCTGGAGACAGATTTGAGCCTTTCCTCATGTCTCCTTACCAGTCAACTCACAATAAAGTTTTCTTTCCTGAAAAGCTAGTGCCACCGTATTGGCTTCTATGTGCATGGGGCAGTGAGCTCATTGATGGCTTAGTGACAAAATTAAAGCAGTAAAGCAGTAAAGGCCAATTAATCCTAGAGAATATACATTCAGAGTGGGGTCAAGCAGCTTTGTATAAAAACAAGTCGAGTCCAGCAGCCGAGATAAAATACAACAATAAAGATCACACAAAGTGCGACGTTGCCCTTGCGGACGTGACTGAATTTCAGAGGGAAGGAAGGCCGTGGTAGTAAAGGTTAAAGAAGTGACCGTTCAGACTAATCTGGACACACTTGGAAGTTCAGGGTTATCAACTTGGGGCTAGAGAGTAAGGTGGACTTAGGTGACAGGAAGACAGAGAAGACATAGAGTAGAGGATCTCTTGTGTGGCAGAAGGTAAGAGGGCAAGGAGGAAGGAGAAGTTGAGTTGGTTCAGATGGTGGATGTGCGGTTCCTCGGCTGGTGTGGAATGTTTGGAATGGTCTGTGGAATAATGAAGTAAAGAAACACTTAGGCTGCGGTACTAAATGATCCACTAAATTATCCTGTTGTTTATTTATTTATTTATTTACTTGAGACTGAGTCTCACTCTGTTGCCCTGGTGTCACCACACGGCAGGATCCAGTCAGATGATGCCAGTCAGATGAGCCCAGGCTGGAGTGCACTAGCATCATCTCTGTTCACTGCAACCTCTGCCTTGTGGGTTCAAGCGATTCCCATGCCTCAGCCTCCCAAGTAGCCTGGCTAAATTTTGTATTTTTTGTAGAGACGGGGTTTCACCATGTTGGCCAGGCTGGTCTTGAACTCCTGACTCAAGTGATCCACATGTCGGCCTTTCAAAATGCTGGGATTACAGGCGTGAGCCACTGTTTTAAAGTGGGCCAATCCCATGTTAAATACTGACATTATAGATCAAGATTTCTCAGCCTTGGGTGATTGACACTTTGGGTTGGATAATTTTCTGCTGTAGGGCTGATCTGTGCCTTGCAGGATATTCAGCAGCATCCCTGGGCTCTTCCTACTAGACGTCAGAGGCGCTCCCCAGCTGTGAGAGTAAAAATGTCTCCAGAGGTTCCCAAATGTGCTGGGGGTTGGGGGGTAATTGGGCAGAATCACCCTGGGATTGAGAACCACTGTGGTAGATGCTGAAGCATTTCAAGGAAAAGAAAAAGATGCTACCTAAGTAAGAGAAAGGAGTTAACAAACGATACGGTTTGGCTGTGTCCCCACCCGAATCTCATCTTGAATTGTAGTTCCCATAATCCCCTTATGCAGTGGGAGGAACTCGGTGGGAGATAATTAAATCACTGGGGCAGTCATCCCCATGCTGCTCTTCTCATGATAGTGAGTGACTTGTTTTTCTAAGACCACCAGAGCGAGTACCAAAGAACCAGAGAGTAGGCAAAGGTCAGGAGCACAACTGCAAGTTCATTTTGGTAACCTAAGGTGTGGGGAAGAAGTCTGTGGGTCTCCGGCAAAGAAGGCCGGCAGACTCCTCCTCCCCCCGCCCCGTGAAGCTCTCCGAGGGAGTTCCCACAGTCCAGACAGCAGTGGGGAAGCTGGGAAGTCCCTGTGGCTCACTGGCCAAGAGCGGCTTTTCTAGGAGTGGGAGGGCAATAGGCGGGGCACGGGCGTGTAGGGGGGGCGTTCCGCAGGTGCGACCAGGTAAATCTTGGGCTCTTCAGATTGACGTCACCTGGCGCATGCCCAGTTGGTCTGCACCTTCCCAGGCGCCGCTGCATTTTGGCGGGCGCGGGAAGAGCTGGTGAAGAAGAACCCGGAAGTGCGCCATCCTGCCTCCGTTCGTCGTCCAAACAGTGAGTTCTCACAAAATCTGATGGTTTTATAAGGGGCTTTTCCCTCTTTGCTTGGGACTTCTCATTCCTGCCACCATGTGAAGAAGGATGTGTTTGCTTCACCTTCTGCCATGATTGCAGGTTTTTTGAGACTTCCCCAGCCATGAAAAACTGTGAGTCAATTAAACCTCTTCCCTTTATAAATTACCCAGTCTCAGGCAGTTCTTTACAGCAGCGTGAGAATGGATTAATACAACATATAAAGTGATTCACTGAGTGGACAAACAAAATCACACACACACATGCATACACACACACACAGGAATATTATTCAAGCTCAAAAAGGGAGGAAATTCTAATACATATCACCACATGAATGGAATTTGAAGACATTATGCTTAGTAAAATAACTCAGACACAAAAAGACAAATATATAGAGTTTCATTTATAGGAAGTTCCTTGAGTGGTCAACTTGATAGGGACAGAAAGTAGAATAATGGTGACTAGGAACTGGGGTGAGAGGAGAATGCAGAGTTATTGTTCAGTGGGTTCAGAGTTTTAGTTTGGGAAGATGAAAGAGTTTTGGAGATAGATGGCGGCGATGGTAGTATGACAAGATGAACGTGCTTAATGCCACTGAACTATGCAGTCCAAAATAGCTAAAATGGTACATTTTATGTTATGTATATTTATCATAATACAAAGTTATTTGCATGTGCCAACCAGGCAGCATACTATATTTGTGATAGTCTCTGGTGTAATAATTCTCAAAGGACAAATAAGCCCCAGGATGTTGATCTGGGGGGAGCGGAGCAGAATGGTCACGTACTTGCCGTGGGAGTGAGTGTCACGTGCACCTCTGCATGAGCGAGCCCAGGCTGCCATAACAAAACACCACAGATGAGGGCTTCAGCAACAGAAATGTATTTCCTCACAGCTCCGGAGGCTGGAAGTTCGAGATCAGGGTGCCAGCAGGCTCAGGTTCTGATGCGACCTTTCTTCCCGCCTGCATCCTTCTAACTGTGTCTTCATGTAGCCTTTTCTCCATGCATGAAAGCTCCTGGTGTCCTTTCCTCTTCTTGCAAAAGGACACACACCAGTCTTACTGGGTCAGCGTCCCACACCAACGACCTCTTTTTACCTTAATTACCTCTTTAAAGGCCTTAATTCCAAATACAGTCACATGGAGCTTTAGGACTTCAATCTATGGATTTGTGGGGGCACAGTTCAGTCTATAACAGCTTTCTGCCCCTTTCTCTTTTAGATTGGGCAATGGGCAAAGGCAAACTTGAGAGCAACTGGCAGCAGCTACTTCAGCGTGCTGGTGAGTGCGGCACAGATTTTCCTTCAGGGAAGGGGCTGCTGGGGAGCACTCATGGCAGGTGCAAGGAGGACCGCTTGAGCCCATGAGTACAGGACTAGCCTGGGCAACGTAGTGAGACTGTGTCTCTATGAAAAATAAAACAAAATTAGCTGGGTGTGATGGTGCACATCTGTGGTCCCAGCTACTTGGGAGGCTGAGGTGGGAGGATTGCTGGAGCCTGGGAGGTCGAGGCTGCGGCTGCCACTGCACTCCAGCCTGGTGATGGAGTGAGACCCTGCCTTAAACAAAGAGAAAAAAAGGAAGACAAAGCTGCTGTCATCCATGAGAGCAGAAACTACAGACTTGTCCATGTGTGATAATGAGAACTAAATGCTGCCAGTAAAATGCATCATGGTTGATAACTTCAGGAATAAATGATGACCAAGGCGTTTGTTTGCATAGCACAGAGCAGCTTAAAGCCTACAGATATTTACAACATTTAAAATATATAATTCCTTCAAGGGAAGTAAGATAACCCACGATTTCCCAAAGTCATTAAATATTAATAAGTGAGAGATAGCCTACCCTTTTAAAGCACTCATGCAGATTTCTGCATAGCAGGTGACAGAATTTGAGTTAGTCTCTGACTAGTGAGACTGAAAGTACTTGAAGCAGCATCTGTACTGGCCCAGTGTTTTTCCCTATTTATGCTAAAGGGTTAATCTTTCTATGCTTATATTCTCATGAAGCTATGTTGAAATAAGTGGTACTTAGCTGTTCAATAAGATGGAATGCTAAATATGTTTTATGCCAGATTTAATTGCAACTACAAATGACACCAAGACTCTGTCCCTTGGCATGAAATTGGATGGCAGCTTGGCTGATCTCATTTTGGTCATTCCTGTGATTGGTGCAGATTGCTGCAAGATTGATTTGACTGGTATTGATCGTGATGAGAGCAGGAGTGAACAGTTTGGCTGGACTAAGTCTAGCTCAGATGCTCAATACAAACACAACCATAACGTAGATGTACATTTTAAACTACCAAATTTCAGAAAAGAACACTTGAGGAGAAAAGATTGTGTAGAAAAACTATTTATTTAAATATTCTTCTAGGCAAATTGAATGAGGCGGTATAGTGTCGACATTCCAGAGCATGCGGGCACTCCTTGAGTGATGACTTGGCTACTAGGAACTTTCATTCATTCATTTATGCTACGAGCCCTGAGCCCTGATTGTTCCCCCTTGAACATTCCCTCCCCTCTTAAATAAACTACCAAAGCTTCTGTGTGAAACTGTTGGCCCAGCTCCTCGCACCGCCACGCTATTTAATTACAGTGGGTTTCCTTTCATTCGGTCTTCACTGCTCACAACTCAGTTAATTGTCCTCACAGGCGACCTCGTATGTCTGTTCCCATTCGCCTCTTCCTTTCCCAAGTCTTGCTCGCTGACATCAGGAACACCTTCCTTTCTCCCCGTGTGATTCCGTTTCCCACCCACAATAGAAACTGGGTTCTTGGAACTGAAGAGCTGTGTCTCCAGACTATCACTGAAAACACTGAGAAGCTATAGACTTGCACTGGCCTTTCCTTCCTAGGGAAAAGAAGGGCTTCTCAACAGCCTGGGATTCTATGTCCCTTCACTCAGGTGCTGAGAACACACTATCAGTTAAGTTACAGAGTTTCTTGGAAAAAACCTGTTGGCATCTGTATTAGTTCCTTCTTGTATTGCTCTAAAGAGCTACCCGAGACCAGGTAATTTATAAAGAAAAGAGGTTTAACTGGCTCACAATTCCACAGGCTGTACAAGAAGTATGGCTGGGGAGGCCTCAGGAAACTTAAAATTATGGCAAAGGTGAAGGGGAAGCAGGCACCTCCTACATGGCTGGAGCAGGAGGAAGAGAGCAAAGGGAAAGGTGCCACACACTTTTAAACAACCAGACCTCGTGAGAACTCACTCACTATCACAAGAACAGCAAAGGGGAAGTCCGCCCTGTTGATAAAATCACCTCCCACCAGGCTCCTGTTGCAACATTGGGGATTGCAATTGAAGATGAGAATTGGGAAGGGACACAAATCCAAACCATATCAGCGTCATCTTATAAGTGCACAATAACAGCTGTAGCTGATTCTCTCTCTTTTCCATAACACACTGAGTCCTGATTAGGTAAACATTTCTGCTTTGGCAATTAGGTCATTTGTACTTTATATCATGGGGTTAAAATGACAACAGCTCCGTAAGAAACCTGTGGACACGTATTATGATATCATTAGCGGCATTATCCTGGACATATTTCCTGTGGTCTCGGATATTAAAAATACATAAGGCCTGTGAATCACTCAAGTTCTATATCTGTACTAGACCTCTGATTTAAATCCATGAGGATATTAACTCTTCACTCTTTTTATAGAATGTTGCTTTTTATTGTGAGGGTGTCATTCATTGGGCTTGAAGTTGCTGTCAAACCTTCAGGAATGAGAGCTCTGTGCTAGTGCAATCCGTGTGATTCATAGTAGTCAAATGGTCACAGGCTGAAGAGTCAACTGGAGCATTCCTTGTGCCCATGACTCTCCTGCTTATTTATGTTCCTGTTTCCTCACCCCAAATTCTCGTAACAAAGAGGAATGGCATCCATGAACCAAAATAGAAGTAGCAGGCACTAAGGCAGTTCTACCAGTGGATTTTTGAGGGATATCATGTGGTTCTGAAATTTGGACCTTGAGGTTGTGCCAGTCCCCACTGAGTGGTTTTTAGTCCTTCAGTTCCCTTCCATCTGTGTGCTGCTGCTCTTCTAGGTCCAGGAGAGACAGCAGAGAGAAACCAGACTTGAAAGCTTAGAGCTTAACTGATCAGCTGGAGATTAAATAAACGATGAAAAAAGTGGTAATCATAACTATGGGGGTATATGTTGCAGTGTGAGCCCATCAGTGAGATCCCTACATTAGCTTGAAGGTTCAGAAAATGCCATCCTAAGGAAGGGACTTTGAAGTGGAGACTTGAGGGTGAGAAGGAGTTGGCTGGGTGAAGAGGTGGAGAGCTGGCTGAGAGAACACTCTGGGCAGAAAGATGCAGAGCACACACATCTCAGATCTGAAACTGTATGAGGTTCAGTTTCCAGAAAGTTAAAAACATACGGTATCGCTTAAAGCACAAATTGGAATGAAAGAGAGTGGCGTGAGATCATAGGACAGAAGAGTTAGGCACAAGATCATGGAATAACTTGTAAGAACCAGACTAAGGATGTCAGATTTTAATCATATTGGGAAGCTACTGAAGAGTTTTAAGTAAGACATATTTGTATTACAACCTGGCAAATGGACTGTAGGAATTATGAGTGAACTCAGGCAGACCTGTGCTGCCACAATCAATGAGGAAGGTGTGGTCTAGCCTGCGACAGAAAAGCTGACTGAAGACTGCGTTATCATACTGTGTGCAGTTGAAGTTGTGAGCATGAATTTCTTATGGTCTGATACACACAGTTGTGAGATACTCTCTAGCATCACTCATTATCTTATACGGGTGCAGATCAGATGGAAATTTAGACTCATCCCACCCCCACCGCATCATTGTCTAGTTGGATTGATGAATAGAAATTGGTTAGGATATTGGGAAGAGAGCAACTGAAATTGCTGACAAGGGAATATAAGCTGAAAAGATGGGGAAATGAAGAGGGAGAGAGATGATGGGGAGAAGAAGAGTAGAAGGGTAACCGGACTAGAAGCATGGTTTTTGTGGCAGAGCAGCTTCAGGAGTTAACAAGTGGAAAATGAAGTAGAGATGAAGAGGTAAAGTAATGAGTGGTGGAGATACTGACGGTCTGTCTGCACAGTCACAGAATTCCTGCAGACTGCTGGCAAGAGTAGTTAGTGTGGAGGACTTTGACTCAGCAAAATCTCCAGTCGATGAGCAGGACTGATTAGGAAAATGGCAGGAAGCAAGCTGCAGAGTTTGGGTATGTTGCTATGGTTACTATGAGCCAGGCGTTATTCTGGGGGCTTCAGATATAGCTCAAGACAAGGCAGCTGATGCCCGGCTTGCATGGAGTTTCCATTCTCAAGGGGAAAGGAGGACGGTTGCTCACCATGCAAATAAATAAATGGAGTGGCAAGAGGGCAGAATGCATGCAGAGAAGCTAAATATGGTGACAGAAGAGCCAATGACTTAAGAATTACCATTTAAGCTGAAATCTAAATGACAAGATGGAGTTGGCCATGTTGAGTTTTGCACTGCTCTAGGTAGTGCGAGGCTGTTACTCAGAGACACTGTCAGTCTCCTTGCAGGCTCAGCTGTCTTTCTTGCTCAAACAGCAGGGAGCTTGGTTTTCTGACGATGTTCTCTCTGACTTAAGGATTTCCCTGACAAGAATTGCCCTTGTTGTCCCAAGGTGTTTCATGGGCAGAAAGTCCCTCTTGCCAGGTTGGATTTCATGTTCGAGTGGGAGAAGAGAGATGGTGACCATCCCTCTTTGGGTATTTGTCCTTCACTAAAATGGTATAGAGTGATAGGCTTAGAATAAAACCAGCAATGGCAACCTGCCTTTGTAGACAGACTTACCCCTTGCAAATATTTAACAAGACCCTTTCAGAAACTTTTTTAAAAAGTGAAAATGTGGATTTCATTTATTATCGCCTTAAGAATGATCTTTCTAAAAATAAGCCTAACTTTGTGACATCCCTGTTGATTCTAGGACAAGTCCCAGCCCCACAGCATGACATCGAAAGGCCTCCAGGTTGGTCCTATAAATCTTTCCAACCACTTCCCACCAGGCACCTACATCCCAGGCATCCAAATGCTTATCCGTGATAACACAGCTACAATCTGTGATCCCAGAAAACTGTTCCCCTGCCCGGAGTCCACGCTCCTCCTCTTTCTGTCTAGTGAATGGAATTCATCCTTCAAAATCAACCCAAGCATCCTCACTAAACCTCCTCAGACCTTCCGGCAGTTAGTGCTTGCTCACTAGTCTTCTTTGCATGCACAATTCTGAGTTATAATGTGTGCTGCACTATGGGGCCAAGACCACTCTTACAGTGAGGTATGTGAAACTGGCTCTTTGAAGATGAAAAACAATCAGATATTAGCAATTTCATATTTTAATAGTTCAACCTAGTGGTTGTTTCTCATTGTCTGTATTTCATCTTAATAGAAATGGAATCCCTAATTTTTACGTGAGCCAGTGGCTATCCATTAGAAAGATTACATTTTGTGGCTGGGCGCGGTGGCTCACGCCTGTAATCCCAGCACTTTGGGAGGCTGAGGTGGGCGAATCACAAGGTCAGGAGATCGATACCATCCTGGCTAACATGATGAAACCCCATCTCTGCTAAAAATAAAAAAAATTAGCCAGGCATGGTGGCGGGCACCTGTAGTCCCAGCTACTCTGGAGGCTAAGGCAGGAGAATGGCTTGAACCTGGGAGATGGAGCTTGCAGTGAGCTGAGATCGTACCACTGCACTGCAGCCTGGGCGACAGAGCGAGACTCCATCTCAAAAAAAAAAAAAAAAAAGAAAAAAGAAAGAAAAAAAATAACATTAGAATAAATTCTGACCAATGAGATATAAGCAGATGCATTGGCCGGCAGCTTCTAAGAATCTTAAAAGACAGCTCGTGCATGTCATTTGTCATTTCATATTTCTTCATAGTCCCAACTGAACGCAGTAGCTCACACCGATAATCCCAGCACTTTGGGAGGCCCAGGCAGGAGGATCACTTGAGTCCAGGAGTTTGAGACCAGTCCTGGCAACATAGCAAGACCCCCCATCTCTACAAAATGGAAAAATTAGCTGGGCATGGTGGCACATGCCTGTAGTCCCAGTTACTCTGGAAGGAGGCTGAGGTGGGAGGATTGCTTGAGCCTGAGAGCCCACTGTACTCCAGCCTGGGCAATAGATCAAGACTTTGTCTCAAAAGTTTTTTTCTTCATAGTCCTTCCTCCGTCCTGCTGCCTGGAACACACTTAGAATCACCAGAGCTCTGGCAGCTTTTTTTAGAATATGAAGTTAAAGGGATACACCCTAGAAATTATGGAATGGAACTAGAAGTAATGTGAGTTTCTAAGGTCTTTGGTGATAAAGCCACCATATCAGCCTTGGACAAATAGAGAATTTCTATTTAATAAGCCAATTTATTTGCAATGGAATCGACTCCTAACTGATGTATAATGAATTTTAATTATTTCTGTATATTTTGCTTTGTCACTGGACTGTGAGTTCTTCAATGGCAGGGGATACATTTTTAAATCTCTGCTTCATCAAGCATCAGGCAGCAAGTACTGGGCATGGCACATGCTATATACTCAACAACGTTTGTCATCTACAACACTTCGTTGTCATTTTGAACAGAGTGAGTCAAGTACAGATTATATGAATAAAGGTAACTTTTAAATAGTATAGAAAATAAAGACAAACTCTTTCAAAGAATACCAGTAAATGAATGGGAAAATAGATCAAAAGTACAGTCCATAAGCATTTTTCACACAAGGCAATGTCAATGCATAACAAAGCATGACAATATTTATTTTATATTGGTGGGAAAAACTCACCTAAGGCTCTTATTCTGAGACTTAAAGGATTAAGGCCAATAAATAATAAACAAAGTAATAATCAATAAACCCTTCTGGAGAAAAATGGAGGGAAAAAAGGAATGATAGTTGGCGATACATGTAACTTCTTCCGGTAATTGACTTTGATGGGCCTAAACCTAAGTAAAAACTGCAGACTTAGCTTCAATGGGAATCGATAATGTCTGAGCTTATGTAACTCCAGCAACCATCATCTCCAAAATTGAGAAGGCTAGAAACTCTAAATCTTCCCTTTGTAAATTATGGCTTTGTGTTTAACTGCCAGGAACATTATAAACTCTGCAAATAACAGACCGTAAAATTATTATAAATCAGATATCAAGCACACAGCTTCTCAATAACCATATATTATCGGATATTGCAGGCTGCACCCAATTCAATGCAGTCCACTAGGCATAGGCTTAATAATGAAATTATAGCAACTCCATTTTCACTTGATGTGAAAAGTTTATTAGTACAACAAAAACTATCAAAATAATCAATTTATAAGTCTAAACAAACCATGAGGGTAAAGGAGCCCTAGTGAATATTAGGGTCAATGTCTAAATCAATAACATTGTACGTAACTAGTGACAAGTCAGATGCACAGTAGAACATCAGTTTTGCTGCTACAAATAAAATCAGTAGCAATCAAATATAATTTAGTATCACAAAAGGCATGTGGCAGGGCTAACAGATCTAATTCCCCTCCTCTGATCAAGGAAGAAGCAGGAGCTCAACCATTATCCCAGTCACTGGAAAACAACTTGCTAAATATGTTTTTGCTACATAAGAGAGAGAGAAATGCAAAGATGGCTGTGGCAGTATAGCATTACAGAAATGGAAACTGATGAGGGCAAGAGAACCTGAGATTCTAATTTGGTCCTTCTTCTTCCTAGCTGGCTGACCCTGGGCAAACCATTTGACTTTTCTTGGAGTTCGTGTTTTCCTGTGTGAAGTAAGGGAATAATGGTTTCAGAGAAGAGAAAATGTAATGAGTTGTAAAATGTTTTAGGAGGCAGCACTTCACCTGGCTAGGAGTCATGTGCAAGATTTGGAATTGTAGTGAGAGGGCTGGCTGTAGTGCAACTCAGAGCTGCTATAGCATCTGGAAAGTAGGGATAAGCACCTGTGTTAGAGAACAGGAAGGAAACCAAACTGGCCAAGTAACCCGTTCAAGCTCCAGTGCAGTAGCCACTAACATTTAAATGAGAAGATGGGCCAGTGTGCTGGATCCCTCTTGGGCACCATGGTGAAGGCCTCCCTTTCTTCCTACTCGCCTTCAACAACCTACTCTGCACAATCTTCAGGTAGCTGGGTAAAGCTTCCCCCTAACAGCACCCCATTTGGGACCCACACCATGTATATTTGTTTCCAAGAGATACTGTCACAAATGACCACAAACTGGGTGGCTTAAAACCATGGAAATTTATATTCTTGCAATTCCGGAGGCCAGAACTCTGAAAATCAAGGTGTCAACATGGCCATGTCTCTCTGAAGGCTCTAGGGAAGAATGGAATTCTCCCTTGCCTCTTGCCAGCTCCTGGTGTCTCCTGGCATTCCCCAGCTTTCCCAGCTTGTGGGAGCAGTGGTCCCAACCTTTTTGGCACCAGGGACTGGTTTCATGGAAGACAATTTCTCCATGAATAGGGACGGGAATAGGGGGGAATCGCACGGTGGGGGTTGGTGGGGAGAAGCTTTGGCGATGAAACTGTTTCACCTCCGATTGTCAGGCATTGGTTCAGTTTTCATAAGGAGCACACAACCTAGATCCTCACGCGCACAGTTCACAGTAGGGTTCATGCTCCTATTAGAATCTAATGCCCACTGATCTGACTGGAGGCAGAGCCCAGGTGGTCATGCTCGCTCACCCACCACTCACCTACTGCTGTGCGGCCTGATTACTAACAGACCACAGACCAGTACAGGTCTGCGGCCTGGGGGTTGGGGACCCCTGTTGTAAAGGCGTCACTCCAATCTCTGGGTCCATTTTCACACAGTCGTCCCTCCTTGTGTCTCTTTGCGTCCCCTCTTCTTCTTATAAAGACACCTGGATTTAGGCCCACCTTTATCCAGTATGAGTTCATCTTAATTTCCCCAATTACATCTGCAAAGACCTTATTTCCAAGTAAGTTCATATTCTGAGGTTCTGGATGGACACCAATTCTGGAAACATGGTATTCAACCTATTATGCCGTGTTTGTTTTGGTTTGTTTTCTGCCCAGTGGCTTCTCTGACATTGCATCGGGTGCCTGCAGAATCCGGGTAGACACATGTGTGAACACTGGACATGACCTCTGAGGGGCTGGGCATGTGGAACTTGCTCCTTAGGCACTGGCAGAGCTGTCAGATTGGCAAAGTCATCAGAAATTGAGCAGCAGGTGGCACTGGGCTTCCCTCCATGTTCCTTCTTCCTGGAATCTTAGATCTTTAGGTCCTGGCTGCCTTGGTTGCTCTGGAATGCCTTTACACTGGTCTTCTTTGGAACTGTATTCAGCTTTTATAGTTATTCTTGGAAGGATTGTCGTAATACAGGCTACTTGTCGTAGCTGGGAGCGGAAGAAGCCTGATGTCTTTGCAATCTCTCTTTCCTTCCGTAAGTCTTACATTTAGAAAGAGATAAACGAGTACTTCATTAAATTTATATGCACTACACCTCTCCTCGATTATCATAATTTTAGGACTATTTCCAATCCATAAAAATATGATAAAGCGGTGCTGGTAACTTACTTCATATCACCATTCTCACAATCCGTTCTGCGAAGTTGTTAATGTAGGTATCGTGTTCTCATTTCAAACGTCGGTAAATTATGATGCGAAAAGTTACCTTATTGTTGCAGGGACTGTCACTAATCAATGGAAGGGCAAATCCACATATCCATGCTTCCTAGCTTCAATACAGTGCTGCAGGGAAGATTTATTAAATGACGCTATCGGGTGGCAAAATAAAAACTAAAAATTAAGATGGATTCCAATACTTGTTTTACGCAAAACAACTGATGGATACATTTTTCTCCTGTAGTTCTGTACCTGTAAGTTTCCATTTTGTTTAGGACACATCTAACTAATTAAACATTATTTAGTTAACATGCAGGAGATAGTGCTTCCTTTGGAAATAATGATTTATTCCTCCCCATAATTAAATTGGTTTTTGAGCACTTTTCTCATTTATGGTCTAGGTAATCCAATATCTCCAGGGAAATGATTCCATTTTGAGCCTACATTTTATGTGATTTTGGTAAATGTAACTCATAGTAAATTGCAAGTCAGCCATTTAACCTTTTTGCCTCGGTTATTCAATTTACAAAACAGTGGTAATGAGGCCTTTTTTAAAAAGAAAGGAGAGAAGAGAGGAAGGAAAAGAGGTGGGGAAACAAACCAAATATTCGATTTCATAGGAATGTGTGAGGAACTAGCATGCTGAATGTATGAAAACACTATATAGGTGTATAATGTTACCATGTGAAAATATTTACGTGAATTAACATTATGTTAAAAATGGTATGTACTCATAATATGACTGAACTTTAAAGATAGGAGAAAACAGAATTGATAATGATTTTCCTGTTGCAATCAGAAAGTAATAGTAGTATTCAAACGGCATGGCCCTTACAGTTTATCACAACTCTGCGGAAGTCCTCTCTCAGTCTCCTCAGTGGAAAGGCCATTGGAAAACGGGGGATGGCAAGGCGAAGTACGAGTTTTTAAGAGCAAACAGTTACTTTTCTCCTTGGATAATTTCTTTAGCTATTCTCCCGGGACTATGGAAACTCCTTTTTTCCAGCATTTCCCAAAATGCGACAGAGCATATGGCTTGCCAGGTGATTTTAGGTGCTTTGGGGGTTATTGGTTATGCTTTTATTTATATTGCTACCCTCCACTTATGGCAAGTGGTAATGCCATATGGCAATACAGCAATGAATGTGGAGGCTCCATTTAAATCAACCTTAAGTAAAACATTACCAATATAAAGAAATATATTGACTGGGTGCGGTGGCTCACACCTGTAATCCCAGCACTTTGGGAAGCCGAGGAAGGTGGATCATGAGGTCAGGAGATCGAGACCATCCTGGCTAACACAGTGAAACCCTATCTCTACTTAAAAACAAAAAACAAAAAAATTAGCCTGGCGTGGTGGCGGGCACCTGTAGTCCCAGCTACTCGGGTGGCTGAGGCAGGAGAATGGCATGAACCTGGGAGGCAGAGCTTGCAGTAAGCCGAGATCATGCAACTACCCTGCAGCCTGGGCGACAGAGCGAGACTCAGAAAAAAAAAAAAAAAAAAGAAAGAGATATATTAAGTAGGTACGGTGGCTCATGCCTGTAATCCCAGCACTTTGGGAGGCCCAGGTGGGTGGATCACCCAAGGTCAGGAGGTTGAGACCAGCCTGGCCAACACGGCGAAACCTTGTCTCTACTAAAAATACAAAAATTAGCCAGGCATGGTGGCAGGCACCTGTAATCCCAGCCACTCAGAAGTCTGAGGCAGGAGAATTGCTTGAAGCCGGGAAACAGAGGTTGCTGTGAGCTGACATTGCATCACTGCACTCCAGACTGGGTGACAAGAGAGAAACTCCATCTCAAAAAAAAAAAAAAAAAAAAAAGAAATATATTAAGTAAACAATAGTATCAGTGCTGTGTGGATATGGCAAAAATTATGTAGTCCTACTCAGACGATACAGTTGGGGAAGCATCATTTTACCCCATTCCTGAGTGAGGCTCTACATCATGGCAAACTGATGAAAAAGAAACTATGGACATTTTCAATATGAACTGTCTAAGAAGGAGCTGCACCCACTGCATTATGGGTACAATAGCCTGGAAATTCAGGGAGGCATCTAGAACTGGTTCTTGTGCCTTAGAAAAGAGATTTTAATCTATGAGTCATATTGCAAAGATTCTACCAGTGACTTTCAACAAACTTGAAAAGAAATACATACAAAGAGGAAAAATGAAGTGCAGGGTAAGTGACACAATTTAAAGTGTTTTTTTTTTTTTTTTAAAGGATTTTTCTTTTGGCTTAGAAAATCATATCTTTTACTTATATATTAGGTGAGCTCGTTTTCAAGTCTTTGATTTTAGTGTGGTAACTTTTACTTTGTGCCATCTGTTTCTTAGGATTCAACAGAAGATGGGATGGGCAGGTAGAAGAAAGAGAAGAATGGTGGGCAATTTTGGACATGAGGCTGCATCATAGTAGAGTGTGGGTGATATGGTTTGGCTCTGTGTCCCCACCCAAATCTCACCTTGAATTGTAATAATCCCCACGTGTCATGGGAGGGACCAGGTGGAAAGCAATTGAATCATGGAGGTGGCTTTTTCCCGTGCTGTTCTTGTGATAGTGAATAAGTCTCATGAGATCTGATAGTTTTATAAAGGGCAGTTCCCCTGCACATGTTCTCTCTTGCCTGCCACCATGTAAGATGTGCCTTTGCTTTTCCTTCGCTTTCTGCCATGATTGTGAGGCCTCCCCAGTCATGTGAAACAGTGAGTCCGTTAAACTTCTTTTTCTTTATAAATTACCCAGTCTCAGGTATGTCTTTATTAGCAGTATGAGAACAGACGAATACAGTGGGTAAGTGCTGGAGACTGGGCATAGGAAGGGGTGCAGTTTGGTGATGTTGAGGGATAACTAGGGGGTGTGACACAAACGGGAAAGTGGTGAATGTGTTGAGTGAGCTAAACATAAGAACAGAAACTCCAAAATCTAACTTATTAAGCCACAGGCTCGTAGAAAGACCCTAGTCTTGGTGTCCCATCTTTACTGGGATACAGGTTAGGTGGCCCAAACATACAGGATGAGCTGAATAACTAAAGCATATAATCAGATAACTCCATGGAAGAAAAGCCAAACCATGATCCATTTTGGTTGTAACATTCTTCTAAAGAACTGGCTGGGAATTTAATTTATACATGTACTTAAACATTCATTAGTGACCTCCTGTATAGATGATACCAAGGTCTTTCTCATTTTTTCTTTCAATCTGTGCCTTTGTGCACATGTTTCTTCTCAATAGACTTTTGTTTCTCCGTGGTCACCTTTTGCCCACATTCCTCTGTAACCCCAAAGGAAAAGGTGATAATGTTTTATTTACATTTTAATTTTTTAAAATCCCTCCAATTTTATCAAAGGTACTCATAGTTCTGTGGTGTATTTCTCTTTTGAAGTTTATTTTTTGCTGCTTGTCTTACTGTAGTGGAGAGACAAACAATACGTTGGGTTTTGAATTTACTTTTTCAATTTATTTTCTCAAAAGTGCTGTTTCCTCACTAATAGCCAATTAGCCAGGTTGATATATTGATTTTGTATATTGAGTTATGGATATGCTAGTTACTGAGCTATAAAATAAATAAATATATAAAATAAATGAGAACAATGAAAAAGTTTATGCTTTTTATGTACAGAAATTGGTCTTGGAGATAGGGTTAACATGCACTGAGTGACTAGGAAAGATAACAAATCATTATGTAATCCAACACCACACTGTGCGAGGAGATTTCAGGACTGTAGAAACTGAGAAAAATAAATAAAATCTTCAATATTTTATTAGATTGGAATTTGGAATGGAAGGAATGAAGAAATGGGCATTTAAAATGAGAGCATTTGACTCCGTAAATACTAGGAATGAGAGAATAAGAAAGTGGGCAAAAGAATCTAAAAAATAAAGTGGATTTGAGAAAGATCATGGAGTTTGAGTGTGACCTTAAAAGGTTGTCTTTAAATGCTCGTCTGTAAAAGGCCTTCCTCAGGAGACAGGTAGAGGGAATGTGATGAGAAGAGGTGGCAGTCGACAGCCAGTTGGAGGGGTTCCTCCCTGCCTGGGTGAAATGTTAGATTTGCCTTGTGAACAACTAAGTGAAACTTTGTTATCTTATCAGTATCTTCTGATATTAAAAGAAACACCTGTTTTATTGCAGAAAATTAGGAAAACACAGAAAAGCACAATGGAACACAGAAGTCACCTGTAAACATGTCACCAAGGAAGATGCACTAGAACAGTTTCACTGTTTTTTTAATCATGTCTTTTTTGTTTGTTTGCATATAGATACATATAGTTTTGGCATAAAAGTAGAATTATTGCCGGGCGCGGTGGCTCAAGCCTGTAATCCCAGCACTTTGGGAGGCCAAGACGGGCGGATCATGAGGTGAGGAGATTGAGACCATGCTGGCTAACACGGTGAAACCCCGTCTCTACTAAAAAATACAAAAAAAGCTAGCCAGGCGAGGTGGCGGGCACCTGTAGTCCCAGCTACTCGGGAGGCTGAGGCAGGAGAATGGCATGAACCCGGGAGGCGGAGCTTGCAGTGAGCTGAGATCCGGCCACTGCACTCCAGCCTGGGAGACAGAGCGAGACTCCATCTCAAAAAAAAAAAAAAAAAAAAAAAAGATAGAATTATTCTCCATATACTTTTAATATCCTGATTTTTAAAATTAATATTATCCCATAATTATCATTAAGCCACTATTCTCGGAAACGTGTTGACTAGTATTCATAAGTTCCCTAATGTCTAACTGTTCTTATATTCTTGGAATAAATTTTACCTGATGATAATGTAGTATTCATTGATGATGCTCCTGGATTAAATTTGCAAATTAAAAAAAATGTATTGATAAGGGAAATTGGCCAGTAGTTTCTCCTTTTTATGTATGTATATATGTATGTATTTATTAATTTATTTATTTTGAGACAGAGTCTTGCTCTGTCACCCAGGGTGGAGTGCGGTGGTGCCATCATAGCTCACTGCAATTTCTAACTCCTCGGCTCAAGCAATCCTCCTGCTTTGGCCTCCCAAAGTGCTCGGACTATAGGTGTGAGCCATCGCTGTGCCTGGCCATGAGTACAATTTTTAAAAGTGCAACAGGATGGTGTCACTGAGTTGATTAAGAAGATTTTCATATTGCTATGCTCTGGAAAAGTTAACTACAAATTAGGCAAACATTGCCAGTATTGAGACTTCTTGTTCCAGCATCATGTTTGGCAAAGTTAACATAGAACATGCGTTCTACAAATACCTAGATATGCTAAGTAAAAATACAAGCACAGAAATTTAATGCATAGCTAAGCTCCAAGAGAGAAAGGGAACCTTGAAGACGCCAGAATGAAAGCCAGCACCGAGAAGACATACTAGTAAGTAGGTGAGCCAGTGCTACAGAAGGTAGTCAACAGAGCCAGAGATGGCCCAGGCGTTGGCGCTAGTGTAAACTCAAGGATTGGAGATTAAAATGTCCCTGCATGGTTGGGGCTTGAAATTGTTTGCTTTGCATAAACCTGGGGACTTGGAATATCAATACCCCTGTGAAACGGGCAGTATAAACCCACATTCTCTGCATTTCAGGTTCAAATTGTATATCCAAAGGAATAACAGAATTTTTTTCTGTTATCTCAACAGTAACAATATTAGGAGGATGATAATAGGATATCTTCAATGTTCTGGGAAAAAATACTTTAGAATTCTGATCCAGAAAAATCTCTTAAAATAATAAAGAGAAAATAAATTTATTTTTAGAAAAACAAATGGTGAGAAAATTTGAGGCCAAAATACCCAAATTAAGAAAAATTCTAAAAAAAAAAAAAAATACTTCAAGCAGAAAGAAAGGTATACCAGATAGAATATCTGAAATTTAGGAAAAGATAAAATTCTTGTGACTCATTTTGGACATGATGCCCTAAGTGGAAAATTCCACAACTGACTTCAAGTGACAAGTCACCGTCAAAACGCAGACATGCCAGTTTATTCAGCATCCCCACGGGAAAATAAAAAATCTTAGCCCCTTTCAGCTGTGTAATATCTTTTCCACACAAGCCCAGATTTCCCCACACTAGCAGCCCGCAAAGGGTAACAAACTGTCATGTGTACAGGCTGGACTCGCCAGTGGCAGATTCCCCACTGCACGCCATGCGGTGCCAAGACCTGCGTGCGTTACCCATTGTGGATTTCTCTCTTTCTTTCTTTCTTTTTTGCTTAGTTTCTACTCTGTGGTGTGAAGATATTGTTAAATATCTGAAGCTGGAAGTCATCACTCTCAGCAAACTAACACAGGAACAGAAAACCAAACACTGCATGTTCTCACTCATAAGTGGGAGCTGAACAATGAGAACACGTGGGCACAGGGAGAGGAACATCGTACACCGGGGCCTTTCGGGGCGTGGGAGGCAAGGAGAGGGAGAGCATTAGGACAAATACCTAATGCATCTAGGACTTAGATGATGGGTTGATAGGGGTGCAGCAAACCACCATGGCAGATGTATACCTATGGAACAAACCTGCATGTTCTGCACATGTATCCTATACCTTAAAGTAAAATAAACAAATAAAATAAAAGGCTTGCAGATACCCCCATGGGTAACAGCGACTAAACAAAGAGGAAGCACTTATGTTTATCTCTAGCACAGAAAGTCAAGCTACTGGAGAAACTGCACAGCAGTGCCAGCGTGGAACATCTTATAGAAGAGCATGGTGTGGAAATGACCATACGGGACTTACAGAAACAGCAGGATAAAACTGTTGAAGTTCTATGCTGAAAGTGGTAAACAGAAGTTAATGAAAACTTTTTTAAAAACACCGCATAAAGCTAAAAATGAAGATCTCAATTGTGTATTGGAAGATTGGATCTGTCAGCATGGCAATGAACACAGGCCACTTAATGATATTCTGATTATGAAACAAGCGAGGTTCTATCATGATGAAATGAAAATTGAAGGGAATTGTGGACACTTAACAGGCCGGTTGCAGACATTTAAGAAAAGACATGACATTTGATTTTTAAGGCTTCACGATGATAAATCATCTGCTGATCATGAAGCAGTGAAGAAATCATTGATGAGTTTGCCAAGGTTGTTGCTGATACAAATCTGACACCAGAAAAAGTCTATAATGCTGAGGAAACACCACTGTTGTGGCATTATTGCCCCAGAAAGACACCAACTACAGGTGGGAAGACAACCCCTGGTCTGAGGATGCCAAGGACAGAATAACTGCTGGGATGCACTAATGCAGCAGGCATGCATTAAGGGTAAACTCGCCTGGTAGGCAAAGTTTGCATCCTCTCTGTTTTTAAAGAGGGAATTTCTTATCCATCAATTATTCTGCTAACAAAAAGGCCTAGGTCACCAGGGATATATTTTATGATTGGTTCCACAAACATTTCATACCAGTGGTTCATGCTTACTGCAGGGAAGCTAGACTGTGTCACAACTACAAGATTTCAGCTTCCCTAGACAACTGTTCCATTCATCCCCCAGCTGAAATTCTCATGAAAAACAATGTTTATGCCATGGACTTTCCTTCAAATGTGACTTTATTAATTTAGTCATGTGACTAGGATATCCTGAGATTAATGAAGGGTAAACATGAAATGCTATCTCGAGCAGCATTCCAGCAGCGGTGAACAGAGGTGTAGGTGTGAAAGGTTTTCACAATGAGTTTAGCATGAAGGATGCCCAATATGCTGTTGCCAATGGCTGGAACACAGTGACTAAAGATGCAGTGGTGCTGAGACTATGTTCCGTGATGATGATGAATAAGGTGGTGACTTTGTAGGATTCTGTATATCAAATGAGAAAAAAATGTCTTTTGATCTCCTTACATATGCAAAAAATATGCTTTCAGAGCCCATCAGTAACCTGGTAGAAGTGAATATCCAAAAAGTTTTTAACAATAATGAGGCTCCAGTTGTTCATTGATTGACAACTACTGAAATAGCCAAAATGGTTCTGAATCCGGGTGGTTATGATCATGGTGATGATGAAGATGTTGTTGTCAACAATGCAGAAACAATGCCTACAGATGCACGGCGAAAGTGTGTCACGGTCTCACTGAAGGAACAGGACAGCATGCATTCATCGCAGAGCAAAACATCATGTTAGTTTATAAAGTCAAAGAGAGATGTTGCAGACACAAAATATCATGAATGAGGCAGATGACTCTGATGGAAACACTTTGAAAAGCCACCCAGTAGAATGCCTCCTCATCCCTAGAGGACCCACTTTCTGGTCCTTTAACTGCTTCTGAGGTTTCTTCTGCTCTAAAAAAATAAAACACAGTGTACAGTAACCTTTTAATCAAAACACAGCACTGTAGATGGAGGCGGGAAGCTGTGTTGTTTGTTGCTGCCATTGTCTGACAGCTGATGCAGGTGTTCTGGGGATGTTGCAGTGCTGGTTAGCTACCAGGAGCACATATTGTTTTCACTCTATTCATGGTATGTCATATTTTTTACCGTTAAATACTTATGTGAGAATAAGGGTAAGAAAATGGTTGCTTATCTGTAGCATGTAGCATGTAGCATGTAGCATGTAAATTTAGTCAGGAATAATGATGATGCCAAATAACCACAGATTGTCCACAGTGGGGGAAGGGGTGGCTGAAATGGACACCTTTGCTTTGTGCTGGTTCACTGTACACAAACTTTGTTTTATGTACAAAATTCTTTTTATTTTATTTTATTTTATTTTTTATTTTTTATTATACTTTAAGTTCTAGGGTACATGTTCATAACGTGCAGGTTTGTTACATATGTATACTTGTGCCATGTTGGTGTGCTGTTATGTACAAAATTCTTAAAAATGATGTATAAAATTACCTTCAGGCTATGTGTATAAGGTGTGTATGAAACACAAATGAATTTATGTTTAGGCTTTAGTCCCATTCCCAAGATGCCTCCTTATGTATATGCAAATATTCCAAAATCCAAAGCACTTCTGGTCCCAAGCACTTTGCGCAAGGGACACTCAACCTGTATTACTAAAGTGAATTAAGTCATGCTGTAAAGAAGATATTTGTAATATAGCTCATCAACAAAAGACTCATGCCAGAACATATTAATCCATAAAAAACTAAAACTGGTGATCCAATAGACAAATGGTCAGGAATCTGAAGAGACACCTCAAAAACACATGTCTAAATGGCCAGCAAACATATTCAAATAGGCTTGACCTTATAATCAATAAAATAAGTGCAAATTAAAACCAAAATGAGAACCAATTACCCATAAAACTAGCAAAAATATAAAAAAGAAAAAGAAAAGAAGTCAGAGGCAACACTGTGAGTGAAGATATGGGGCAAAGGGGTCTCTGACACAACGTCGGTGGGAATGTTAAACCTACTTCGGAAAATAGTTTGGCAATATCTAACATATTTGAAGATGTTCACATCTTTTGACAAAGCAGTCCTACTCTTAAATATATATTCAGAAAAGCAATTGCCTTTGTGCATGAGAATACACATTTAAAAAAACTGTACAAAGCAGTGTTTTTTTACAAAATCAAATTTGAAAATAACTTAGATGTCCACCAAGAAAACACATATAGTAAATTTATTTGGACATGTGTTATGGAATTCTAGCCAGCAGTGAAAATGAACAAACTATAACTGTTTTCAACAAAATGGATCAACTTCACAAAAATAATTTGGGGCGGGGGCAACGTCACAAAAGAACACGTTATGGACTGAACGATGTCCTGCCATCCTCCCGAAGTTCATATGTTGAAGCTGTAACCCCTCATGGGGTTGACAGCAGTCCTCCCTTATCCATGGTTTTGCTTTCTGTGGTTTCAGTTATGTGCAGTCAAACAGGGTCCAAAAATAGGTGAGTCAGAACAATAAGATGAGAGAGAGAGAGACAGAGGGAGAGAGAGCACATACACATACCTTTTACTACAGTATATTGTTATAATTATTATTAGTTATTGCAAATTTCTTACTGTACCTAATTTATAATTAAACTTTGTGATACATATGTATGTTTAGGAAAGACATAGCATGTCTAGGGTTTGGTACTGTCTGTGGTTTCAGGCATCCACTGGGGTTTTAATACAAATTCCCCTTGGATATGGGGGTAACTGCTGTATTGGGGTCTTTAAGGAGGTAATTAAGGTTAAGGGAGGTCATAATGGTGTGGCCCAACATGATTGGTGTCCTTACAAGAAGAGAATAGGACACAGGCGCCTGTGCTCACAGATTCAGGACCATGTGAGGACACAGTGAGAAGGCGGCTGTCTGCAAGCCAAGGAGAGAGGCCTCAGGAGAAACCAAATCTGCTGGCACCTTGATCTTGGGCTTCCAGCCTCCAGAATTGTGAGACAATACACTCCTGTTGTTTTAAGTGCCTCCACCTAAGTCAGTGGCATTTTGGTATGGTATTCGGTGTGGTATTCCCACCACCTTAATACAGAAAACACACTTTTAGGTGTTTTTATATAAATTTATATATAAATTTATATATAAATTTCAGGAACAGGTAAACTTAAATTATCTTGTTTAGGAATGTAGATGAGGATGATAAAACAAGAAAATGATTTTCACAAAGAGTCTAGATAGTGGTTTTCTCTAGGAGGAAGGAGCTGAATACAATGGAGGAAGAATTCATGGGAACTTCTGGGGTCTGACAAGGAACAAATTCTTGGCCTGGATGGTAGCTATATAGATTTTTCTGCACAATTCCTTATACTGTATATATGTTTTATGTAGTATTACATATGGATGGTAAATTGCACAACTAATCCAAGGGACTGCTAAGTAGGCAATTTAAGATGGTGTTTGATTTTGTGGGAAGAGCCAATAAATATGGTGAATACGCATTTTCTTAAACTAGTAGGCAGTGGGTATAAAAATGATCATCTCGTTGTGGTTATTCATAAGCTATATATATTTTGCATTCATTTTGTAGGCACTTAGCATTTTAGAAATGCAGTTTTTCTTTTAAAAAGGGTAAAAAGACCAATGGTATCTAGTGGCTGCAGAATTCAATGACTATTTAGCTTACAAAGGTGCCTAACAGTGTTTAAAAAAAACACAGAACACCCAGTGAAATTTTAAATTTAGAGAAAATATGAAAAAAAATTTAGTATAGTTGATCTCAAATATTGCGTGGGATATACTTATGCTTCAATTATTCACTATTTAGAGAAAATTCATGTTTTTTTTTTTTTGAGACGGAGTCTCGCTCTGTCACCGAGGCTGGAGTGCTGTGGCGGGATCTCAGCTCACTGCAAGCTCCGCCTCCCGGGTTCACGCCATTCTCCTGCCTCAGCCTCCCGGGTAGCTGGGACTACAGGAGCCACCACCTCGCCCGGCTAGTTTTTTTTTTTTTTTGTAGTTTTTAGTAGAGACGGGGTTTCACCGTGTTAGCCAGAGTGGTCTCGATCTCCTGACCTCGTGATCCGCCCGTCTCGGCCTCCCAAAGTGCTGGGATTACAGGCTTGAGCCACTGCGCCCGGCCGAGAAAATTCATGTTTAACTGAGAATCCTCTGCTTTTATTGATCCAATCTGGTGAGCCTAGTAAATTTCAGAGCTGGAACAACTCTCCAGGAATCCTCCCTCCTGCATCCTCAGTTCAGGGCAAAGCATCAGTATCCATCCTACAATTTAATTCCCTGACCACATCATCGATTCTTCTCTCTCTTAGCAAAGGGCTGTCTACAGATTTGTGCATTCCTTGGGCATCTCTATCTAAATGTGTCTAAGAACAAGCTCATTATCTTTTCTCTAAAATGAGATAATGGTCTACCCTGAACTTTCCTGTGTATGTCAAGGATCCTGTGTTAGGATTCTTTGTCACAAGTGAGGGAAACCCAGTTGGAGCAACTGGCAAGTGACAGTTTAAGGCTGTGTGTCATTGGCCCACCTGAGGGGTGGGAAGCAGTAGGGTCCTCATGGTACGTGGGACATGGACAGGAACCCCACTGCACTCCCCACCTCTGCCCTCTGCTGTGTGGCCTCATTCTCATGGGGCTTCCAGCAGCTCTTGGGTGGGGCTCCCACAAGACAGCCTGGGTTCCGTTCTGTCTCTGCCACATAAGAGTTATGGCCCTAGAACAAGTCGTTGAACTTTTCTGTGCCTCAATTTCCTCATCTGTAAATAAGTCAAGTCCTGTGGAAGCAGAGCCTGAGATGGGTTTGGTCCACTGAGGAATGCTCTCAGGAGAAAGGGAGGGACGGATGCAAGACCATCCTGGTGAAAGCATGGTGTCAGCTGGAGTCTACGTTCTGCCTGGTTCCATGGGAGCTCTGGAGAACAATCGCTGTACAAAGTTGATCCCAGCTTGTGGCACAGACTGGCCTTTGTGCCCCAGTGTTAGTAGGCGGCAGGTTGTCAGCTGCCTCTTGTGGGGGCCAGGAGGTGTAGAAATAGCCTCCCAGGAAAAGTGTTTTTATTTTGTCTAGGGCAACTGGGGAGAAGGGAATATCTCTGAGTTATTAGCAGTCAGCTGTGTGTCGGGGGGTGATGAGTGCGCCAGCCCCATGTGGGGTCCGCCAGTTTCCACGATGCTGGGCACGACTGCAGAACCCACTCTGGGGTTGGCTGGAATGACTGAGTGGATGAATTTATGTGAAGTGCTGAGATCATCATCTGGAATGCAGTAAGCACTCAGTGCATGTGACATGATGACAATTATTTTTTATTTTCACTAGTAGCTCATGAGAGGTATTATGTCTAGGAAAACAAAACAAAACAAAACAAAACAAAACAAAACAAAAAACAGGAAAAAATAACCCAGACACCAGTATTTTCCCAGCAGTCCAGGATCCAAAGCTTAAAGGTCTGGTTGGTTCCCCCTTTGGTGTCTATCAGAATCAACTGGTCTGAAGGCTGGATCTGGGCTTCACACACTGGAGATGCTATATTGTGTCCAGGCCCACGTGGCTGAATCCCTTCAGTCAGCAATGCCCTCTACATACACACATCCCAGCCACAGGTGTTTTTCTCATGGCTTTCCCTCTGTCTGTCTCTGTCTCTTCCTCTGACTCTCTTCCTCTCCCCCTGTCTGTTTGCTTTCTAAGGTATGCTATGATGTTGGTTTTAAATACTTATTTTTACCCAGGTAATATGTGCATGTTTAAATAAAATCAAAGAGAAAGAAGGCATATGACAAAACCCAGCAACCCCCGGGCCAACACTCCCCAGGCCTTGATCCCACTTGCTAGGGCCAATCACTTTTCACTCTTGTGGATGTTTCCTTTTTTTTTTTTTTAACCTCTTCCATGTATTTATAATCTCGACTCATCATTTATTAACTTAGGCATGACTTGTTTTCTTTCTTCTATCATGAACGAGCTCCCATAAGCAACACCTCACCTTCTCTATCACATCCTCGCTAACACGTTCTATCACAGTATTAATAGACAGATCAGGAACACAGGCACATATGTGCATTTCCATTATCCCTTGCAGAGCCAGGTGGTATACTGAAATTATATTTCCTTTCTTATATCACCATTTTAGCTGGAGAAACATGTCTTTCCTTTTCTTTTCCCAATTACATTTGTGTTGAATTCCATCCCCAGGCCCTCACATGTCTTCAGATGTCATTATTCTTCCTTTGTACTTGATATGTTGACTAATTTTAGAATTCTAAATTGAAGATATTCTCTTTCTGAATTTTAAATGCATTGTTCTCTCTTCTTCAGTAGCAGACGTCACTGTTAGGAAGTGCTGTACCTTTTGATTTCTATTCTCAGTATGTTGTTCTTGTTTGCTTTTGTGTTTAAAATTCACTTGCATGAGCATGTTATAAAGAGGGTGTGTATTGCATGGGGAAGGGATCTCTGAAGCCACCTTCCACCCATCATACACATTCACAGCAACTTGGATCTGTCCATAGATGACAGGCTCACAGTATGACTTCTTTCCTACATCCCTCCCTGCTCCTAAGTCCTGTTACTTCTTCCTGTGCAACTCTCTATGTCCTTAGCATGCAGCACATTTTACAGTGAGTTACTTTTTAGTGAATGCCTCCAGTACATCAGTTACACCCTCCTGCTTCAGAGCTTGGGCAGAGTGCACTACACTTCTTTATATCCCAGCTTTTAGTTTTTTGCTCATAAAGCTATTGATTCATAGTCCAGCAGTCTTTTTTGTACAACTGAAGAAAATCTCAGATATTCAACAAGGTCAACATGTATTATAATCTTTTAACTACTGTTTGTTTTTAAACAGTTTTAAACTCTGTATCAGAGGCCATTTGTTTTTGTTGTTGTGAGTCAGGGTTTAATGTATGGACAAAGGAGACAGTATTATCCTGTTCCAACTCATTCATCGGCAGTCAGTCCTCAGTTTTTGTTCTGGTGACAGTCCTAATGTACACAAATGTGTTTTGCAAGTGGGATTTTGTACAACACTGTATCAAGTGTATTACGATCATCATTCTAATGTATTACATCAACTACCTTGCTTTCATCTGTAAATCTGGCAATTCCATCAAAAAAGCAATCAAGTTGTCTATGGGATGATTTGTGCCTCACAAACATCTAGTGATTATGGTTTCTGGTTCCATTATCCTATGGACGCTTTCAGAATTCCACATCTCCTTCCTCCATTATTTACTGGAGATACAAGTTGTGCACAGATAATTCAAATTTCCCAGGTTTCACTGATGATTTTATAATGCCATTAAGTAGGAAGATGGTGTTGTATTTCACAAATGAAGCTAAAACAAATAAATGTGTGAATTGAAGAGCAATGATTCAATCATAATTTCAATCTTAAAAATCCTCAGTTTTCCTGTAATTGAAAATTCCGTTTTGGCAGAGCTAACTTTGTCCGTAGCTTTTTTTGAGGTCTCTCAAGCCCTCCAATTTAGCAAGGTTTATAAAGAACCACCATATTTTATCTGCCTACGTAAAACCAGAGAAATATGTAGGGTTTGCTTCAAACTACTTACTTATTTTGCAGCCATAATTTTTCACACTTTCTCTCCTTTGTAGAATTTGGGAACAGTTCAAATATTGTAATTTACACAATCACATGAGCCAAAACACACGAATGTGCGTGGGTTATGGGTGGCCCTAAATATTGTAATTTACACAATCACATGAGCCAAAACACACGAATGTGCGTGGGTTATGGGTGGCCCTCAGCCGTAACAGTCGAGGGGAGGAAGCCACACAATGGAGGGAATGTTTCTGTGTAGCCGGCTCTGCTGCCCTCCTCCTGGGGACAGAGCACCCCAAGATGTGTGTGTGCATCCACCCCTTTCCTGACAGATGATAGGAGAGATTTAGGGGGATGCCTCCAGTTCTATTCACAAGAGCAAATACATGAAATCCACTTAAATACCCATCAGTGGTAGACTGCCTAAAGAAAATGTGGACATATACATCATGGAATACTATGCAGCCATTAAAAAGAATGAGATCATGTCCTTTGCAGGAACACGGATGAAGCTGGAGGTCATTATCCTTAGCAAACTAAAGCAGAAACAGGAAACAAAATATCCCATGTTCTCACTTATATGTGAGAGCTAAATGATGAGAACACATGGACACAAAGAGGGGAATGACAGACATGGGGGCCAACCTGAGGGTAGAGGGTGGGAGGAGGAGGGAGAGGAGCAGAAAAAATAACTATTTGGTACTAAGCTTAGTACCAGGGGGACAAAATAATCTGTACAACAACGCCCCCATGACACAAGTTTATCTATATAACAAACTTTCACATGTAGCCCTGAATCTAAAATAAAGGTTTTTTTTTTTTTTTTAAATTGCCATTCTAGAAATAAAAATCAAAAAGAGAGTGTTGGGGGGAAAAAGTGGCCACAATCTTTTCCAGCTTGAATGGTAGATGGTAAACAGTACAGGCCTATAGCAGTTACTATCTTCAGGGTGATCTTCAGTTACTATCTTTGAGTACTTTTCATGTAAAACAGCTCTTTATTGCCTAAGGGCAGTAGAAATTGGTGTGGACGGTTAAGAATAGAGGGTTGGGCTGTAACAGTAAGGGAGGTTTTGCAATATCAAGTTTAGAGACTAAAGCTCACATTGCAGTCAGAGCAATTCTAGAAAACTATTGGCACAATTGCTTCATGACATTGTATTTTGTTGAAAGATGAAGGACAGAGTGAAGTGACTATCTGGGGATGCTGAGGAAGTCCCTAAGATTCTGGGTGACAAAGGAATCTGAGTGCAGGAAGCACGTGGCTTGCCTACCTGGCCCGAGTATTATGAAGAGTACAGGTGTTGACAGTTTCCGAAGACAGAGCAGAGGAGGCTCTGGACCTGATGTCTATTTGATGGCAGAAGTGAGTAAGGGTACCTAGTCACATTGCTTTGTAAGAACCATTTTTACATGTGGGTGACTGTCTGTAGTTGTAAGTCAAATTTGACAAACCACAGTACAGGTTTATAGTTAGACCTTACACATATATATTTACTCTCATTTGATTTTTTTCCCTAGGAGAATGATATCATTTAGTTTTTCTCATGTTCACACTGATCACAAAACACACATGCAATTCCTGGAACTAAAGGCAGAGAAGAACTTCCAAAAACACCGGACTGAAGAGATACCACAGATAAAGATGTGATGCATGGACATCAGCCAGTTTGTATAAAACATTCTGCCATTTGTTGGGTTTTATTGGTGCCATAATAGCAATCAATGGGCTACATAAACACTTTATATATTTGTAACAGAAGTGCTCTGAACCAAATATGCTAAATTCACTGTGGGGTCAAATATTTCCAGCTGCATGTGCTCTCCTGCATGTACTTTGCACATAATTTGAGCCATGTGCTTTTGAGTGTATATAATGTACAACATATTTATTCTTAAAAACAAGTAAGATTTGCCCCTATTTACTACAATTCAGCCAACTACAAGTTAGAGATTGTAAAACTGGATGTTTCAGATTCCTCCTTTCATGTCCATAAAAGCAATTGCCTTTTGGAAATGAAATCATCTTCCAGAGAGGGGAGAGAGCTGGTGAGCGACACAGACGCCTTTTGGGACTGGGCTCAGGTCAGGCCAGCCATAGCCCAATGGTGCCAAGGCTTAGGATTTGGCCCTCCGGCTATTAGGGTGAAGACATCCATGTCATTGGGATCATGAATGTCATTGAGAATGGGCAGACCAGTGTGCTCTTTTCTGTGCCAGTCTACAAGGTTGAGTTGGGAACCCTTGGTGGGCCTGTGTGACACGTCATGTCTGTTGTTTCCGTTTGTGGAAATGACGCCCCTGCGCATTCTTTATTCCTCTTCTCCATGAATGGACACAATTAGGTGAAAACACTACGACTCTGAAGTTAAACAGATATGTGTTTTAATCCCAGCTTTGCCTCTATGTGACGTTCGTCCACTCATCTAATTTGTGTGAAACCTGTTCTCTTCTGACTAAATTGGTGTTCATGACAACAACCTTGCAAGATTGTCAAGCGCATTATCAACAATGTATGTGAAGTAGTTGGCACAGCATGGTTGTTCTATAAATTGTAGTAATTATTGCTTCTTTAATCAAAGCAGGTAAATAAATAAGGAAGCATGTTAGATTTTCTGGATCTTTTCTGCTTTACTTTGATCTTTAGCACTAGGCACAAATTATCCTGAAGAGCAAAGAAATGCAAATAGCTTTGCAAAGCTGATTAAGTTTATATTTCTTGTAAAACCAAGGAATCAAAAGGCTATCGATTAGCTCTGATGTTGGGTGACCTTTGACTCTTTGAATCAACATGCCCTGCCTGAGAAAGGTCAACTTGGTCAGTTCTTTCACCAAGATCAAGCATGAGAGAGAGAAGATATTTCTTTAGTAGAAGGCTGTAGAGCAACTTTAAATGCTTTCTAACCCTCGCCCTCCCCTGCCCCCTGGCTTTTTGTTTTACAAAAAAGAAAAAGTAGAAGTTATTCAAAGGAAAATCAAGGTAACTAGAAATTCAAGAAGATAGGAAAAAGGTGGTTACATCATTGATCAGGATCTAAACTTAATCTGTTTAATTTCTCTCCCATTTTATTAGTGCTAAGGTTAAGAATAACTGTTATTTCTGATAGATATTTGCATTTTATTCATAGTTGAAGTTGGAGATCTTAGGAGGTGTTTAGTAGTAATGTTGGGGTGGTTCTAGTCAACAGAAATGTATGTCCAAGGAGCAGAGAAGCAGCCATGCTTGCTAGAGTCCATGCGGATGTGCCCTTAGATGTGGAATCTCACAGGAACTGCTGCGGGAGGCCCAGTGGGGCAGCATGGGAACAGGAAGGTGATCGGCAAGTGTTTCTGTCCATGCCGTGGCTCCCCCGCCTCCAAGGCTCTCACCTCCAGTCATCTGTGAGTGTAAACATCTAGACTCTGGCCCTCTCTGCAGGTCAGGATTCCTTGCTTCTACCTGGCTTGACCAGTTTCTAGTTGATCCTCATTCTTCACAGTAGTTATCTTCTATAAAGTTGCCATGAATTCTAAATTAGTGAATAGTAAATCACTGCTTCCAGGGAAAATAGAAGGGTACCTTCCTGTGAACCTCCAGTCACAAGATTTTCATTCCCTGGTAAGTAATAAGCTTGCTTTATGTGTGTTTCTGTTTCACAACACCGTATTTAATACATAGTCACTGATTCATAAGTACTGAGCTCACGGCCAGCAGAGCTGTCACGCACTCTTGAACCAAGTTCCTCTAACTCATATCCATTCTCCATCAGCCACATCACTGCCTTCCTGAATGAAGGAACATTAGACAGTGCTTCATTACTATACTTGGGAGCCGTTCTAAACAGCGAAATCACCAACAAAAAGCACAAAAATGCAAAAAATGTGGTATGAAATGGGCTGCAAAAGCAAAAGGCACTTATTTATATAGGATGACCAATGAAACAAGAAGCCAGGGTGTTGCTCAGTTTGACCTCAGGTGATATCATGAGCAGCCAGTGGCTAAATGTTTTGTTGCTCTGTGCGCACCCTCATATGGTCAAGAAAGCACTAAGGGTATTGATTTTGGGGCTCTAAGCAAATGCAGTGAGTCTGAAGATTGGCAAATAAGGAATCCACCAACAATGAGGATGATCTCTGACTTCACAGCTCTCATGGCCTCAGCCTCTGTATTTTAACACCACATTTGTGGGAAAAAATCTGATTTGCTCCACTTGGATCAGGATGCAGTCAACTGTGGCTGGCGGCAGGCAGGGATGGGCAGCTTTGTAGGGGAGGGCCCTTTCTCCAGGACTGTTAAGGACACAGCTGTACTTCAGCAGGAAGTGTGGCTGAGGAGGAAGAAACTGAGATTCCTGGCACATGAGTTAATGAAAGGGCACTTCATCTTTTTACACTGCTTAGAAAGATGTACTTAGCACCCTAAATATTGAGTGAGTTTTAGAGGCAAAAAGTGACAGGACCTCATTTTTGTAATGGACGGTGCCGTTAACCTTGGAACAACACAGGGGTTAGGGGCACTGACCTCCACACAGTAGAAAATCTAAGTATAGTTTTGACTCCCCCAAAACTGTGAGCAGCAGCCTACTGTTCACCAGAAGCCACACTGATAGCATAAAGAGCTGATTACACATATTTGTATTTATTACATGTATTATACACTGTATTCTTACAATAAAGTAACCTAGAGAAAAAATGTTACTATGAAAACCATAAGGAAGAGAAAATATATTTACTACTTATTCAGTGGAAGTGGGTCATCGTAAAGGTCTCCGTTCTCATCTTCTTCATGGGGAGCAGGCTGAGGAGCGGGAAGAGGTCTTGCTGTTTCAGGGATGGCATTCACGGAGGAAAATTCACGTGTGAGTCAACCCGCACAGTTCAAATACGTGTTATTGAAGGGTCAGCTGTAGTTTCTCACTTTTCCTCGCCACAGAAGTTGTCATGGGAACCAAGAGAAAGGTAGCTCACAAGCTGTACAGTTGAAAACAATGTGCCCCCTGGTCTGGGACCTTGGCGCCACCTCTGTAGGATGCTAAGGCCAATCCTCTGGGTAGCTGTGAGAATCCGTCGAAAGCTTTCCAGCTTCCAAGTCTAAATAGCTATGAAACATGGGATGGGTGGAGTTGGGGCTTCTGACCACACCACCGTGACAACATTGACTTATAGCCTTGGCAGCAAATAAAAACAAAAAAGCGCTGAAGATACTTCCACCCTGAGACTCCAACAGGAGTACTTTTATGGAAAAGATAATGGCCATAGCTACGCTGTGTCTGACCCTCTCTTCTTCGACTGCGGTGTGGCCGAGGCCTCTGCGTAAGGCACGCTCCGCACCCCAAGGCTGGAATGATGAATGAATCACCTCTCAACCACAAAGACGAGGAGAGGACAAAGTAAGAGAAGTTGTGTCTTTTTCTTCCTTGCATCAACAAAGAGGTTTTTGAATTTTCTAAATAGATTTCTTTCTGGGCACTGCAGGTAGAGGAATGGAGTGAAAGGCCCTCCCAGGGATCCTCCAAGCTCTCAAGCCTGAGATTTAAACATGCAGGCACAGACATAAACACACACATTGACTGATGCCACACACCGCGTCAGGCAGCCCACCTGTGCAGAGCTGGGTGGTCTGGCGGAGAGGCACTGGGAGGGGCTGCCGGCTCACTGGGGTCCTGGCATGGCGGTAGAGTTCACAGTGGGATTTCATCCCAGAACTAAGATCCTCACACATATAGGAAGTTATAAATGAGACCAATGACATCCGAACTAGTCACAGTCCAGCACGAGTCTGTAAGTTTTGTTTGTTTGAGTCTACTATGGTTTGAAGGATGGTGTCCCCACCAAAGTTCCCATTGAAACTTAGTCCCTGAGTGGCGGTATTAGGACATGGGGCCTTTGGGGAAGTGATTAAGTCATGAGGACTGGAGGGAGCCAGCTCAGGACCATCTTTGCCCTTGCATCCTTTTGGCCATGTCAGGACACAGAGTTCACGGCACCATCTTGGAGACAGAAGTGAGTCCTCACCAGCCACAAACCTGCAGGTGCCTTGATCTCAGATTTTCCAGCCTCCAGAACTGTGATATAGATTTTTATTATTCATAAATTACCCAGCCTCTGGTATTTTGTTGTAGCAGCACAAAAAGACTCACAGAGTCAGATATTTGTCTCACCAAAATCTCAGATGGGATGACAAAGGGATTTAAAGAAATCAAGTCTGATAGCTGCTCAGAATCTTGAAGGTCCACCCTTAGTGATAGAGGCAGTCCTCAAATTCATTTGAGAGGAGATGTACTGTTCAAAAACTGCTCTTGGAAGCCACGGTCCAAATGTTTATAACACATCTATCTGCCTGTCATAAAGAGCGAGAAGCCCCGTTTTTAAGAGGAAGCTCTAGCTATCTTTAAGTTCCTTCTCCCAGGATCCCGCCCTACTTCTGGGGGTCTAGGTCCCCTGCTTCTCCTGCCCTGTCTGCTGTGATCTGCTCCTCTTGAGAGGGCTGGTGTGGCAATACCTTCCCCAGGGACTCAGCCCCACTCAGCTCCTGCCCATCCTGAGAACAAGGTGGCTTTGCCTCTGAATGTTACACTTTTCTTCCAGAATTACTATGTATCTGGAGATAGAGGGGAAAAATTGTTGTTGTTCTCCTTTCAGAAAGCAATGTTCATATTTGGGCTTGATAATCCCAAGGCACGTCTTCAAGCTGCCAGCCCACAGCCCATGGCACTCTGAAGCAGTGAGGGTGCTGGCTGGGCACGGCTGGGGATAGAAAGCTTCTGTGATTTGAGGGAGCACTGCCTTCCTTGTTCAGGGGACCCAGTGAGCAAGAGACCTCCAAGTCCTCTGGGTTCGGGGAAGGAGGACGTCGTGACCAGTCTCTGTCAAGCCTATTCCAAGAGAGGGGACGTATCTGGGTTAACATTTTACTGAGATGCCTCAAGGCCCGGAGCTGGAGGCAGTTGAGAGGCTGGAAAAGAGAAGCGGAGAAGGCCAACAACAGATTTTGCTACCTCCAAGGCTGATGCAGTATTGAAGCACTTTTAGCACGGCCCCAAGTACCTGGCGCTCTCCCAACTTCCGCAGTCTCGGCATCCCTCTTCCTCTCTAGGCACCCCAGAACCTGAAGACCCAGTAACTAAGGGATTAAGAAGGATTTAGCTAGAAACTGTGTCTTTTCTCATAGATCCATTTCTGGGACATACCAGTTAACTATTTTGAACATCACCCTTGTCTCTGAGAAATAATACTGCCTTGGAGGGCAGAGGTACTTAATTCACAGAGCACATTGCAGAAATGGAATTGTCAGCAGCTGAATGATGAGAAAGCTGGAAATAAAGAGATGATATTAGGGGCATCCATGGACTGGGGGGCTTGGCGGTCATCTTAACTGAGATGGTGTCTCTGCTCTCCGTAGTGCTCCTAAGAGGACTCTCATCCAGTCAGTGACAGCTGAATGGGAAACAGCAAAGGGGTACCACAGTCACTTGGCAAGGATGGATGGCACAGGGAACAGGGGATGATTTATAAATCCTTCTGAGAGCAGAAAGTCGTCTTCCCATCATCTTTATAGCTGACTCCCCCGGCTCTTAGAGACCTGTGATAGCAGCATCATTACCACTTCCCTGCATCCATCCCTTGCACTTTTGTAATGTGGGAAAGAGAGATTAATTGTATGGTGAAACTCTTCAACAATTTGCTGAACCTCTGCATTCCTGACATTAATCTTTCCCCAAGTGCCCTATCATTAACTTGAAAAATCAACTGGCCGAAACCTTAGAGTAGGTTCATGCAAATGAAAATACATAAATAGTGTGCGGGGATGGTGCAGGGATGGAGATGGGGAGCGCTGTTGGCTGCCGGAGAACCTGTAGCAAAATGATACATTAAACTGTTTTCCTGAATGCTTCACCCGTGAAACATGTCATTTATCCACTATACTATGTCCTGTACTATTTCATTAGAATCGTTTACTTTGGGCCTGGACCTGCTGAAAGCATGAAAAACACTTCCAGTTTCAAGTTGTTTTCAAAGTATGCTAATAAAAAATCACTTTTCTTCCTCTGTCTCCAAAAGAAAATCTCTATTCTCCCTTCATTTGTGGGATTTAGCAACTAACCACCTTTTCCTAGATTTTCTTCCATTTGAAAAGAAAATAAACAAAACACACTTGTTTTGAAATGTTCCCACATCATAAATATTCTCATTACGCCAAATTTGATTAATCCTCTTATGAAATATAAAATTGGCTAGAGAAATATATTCATTTTTGAAGTTTTGAGTTCATTTTTTTAATAAGACCTCTCCACATGTAGATTTGTTTTTATTTAAGTGGAGGTCTCGATCTGTGCTCACAACATCATTTTAACCAGCCAGATAGAGAAACAGAGTTTCCCTCAAGGAGGAAATGGCCCTTGAGTGGGGCTCGTAAGTGTAGATTTCGACCCTGACGTACCCCTGGGTGGCAGAAGCCAATTCGTGGCTTTGCCCCGGCCAATCCTCTGTTTTCTTTCTTTGTAGCCCCAACAGTGATTTAAGTCTTATGCTACAGAGTTCAATCATGAATGTCAGTAGTTTGGGAACGAAAAGCAAGAATGCACCCATTTTTCTACTTGACTACTTTTGAACTAGATCTTAAAAAAAAAAAAAGGGGGGGGGGCACTAAGCCAGATCTCCCCAGAACGGAGCGTCATCTACTTTCCCATTCATAACCACTGGTCACCTGAGTCAGGCAGAGGGAAGAATGCATGATTCAAATCAAACCAGGTTAAATGAACAGACAGAATTAGAGAGTCCTGGAAAGGGAAACTCAGGGATTTGCTAAGATCACTTTCTAGATTTAGTTGAAAGTTAAATACATAAATCATATAAAATCTGTGATGTTTGTGCTAGGAACAAAATTTAAAGTGGAATTTAAAATGAAAAGTGATTCACCACTTATCATACTTTTTCCTTTGTGAATTGTAAGTGATTGTGTGATCAAGAAAGTTAAAACTTAGCAAAGGCTTGGATTTAAGTAAAAAGGCAGTCAGGGTTTTTTTTCAGTTATTCATTCAATTAATATTTATTGAGGGGCTTTAGCATGCACATCTCACTCAAGGCAAACAGTTGAGAAGCTTATAATTTAGACAGCACAAGACAAATACTTGAGTAATAGATAATATAATTACATATAAACAGGTCATATGTGGAATCTCCCAGAGCAAACCTTCTTCTCTCGAGTTTGCTGATATCTGTAGCTACAAAGAACAAAAACAAATGATTAGAGTCTTCATGGTTACGGATTTGTTTGAACTTTGATTACTAACTAAATTAATAATTTATTTTTATAAGCTAACTGTTCAGCTTAAATTAAAATCATTTGAGCTCATGTGCAAGGTAAATATGTTTGAATTTTTAACACTTTCTATGTAATATTAGGGAACCCCATTTGACAAATTTAGTAGAACCATCATTAATCTACATAGATTATTTTCTTGAACTAAAAGCAATTATTAATATTCATTAAGTGCCAGGCAGTTTACACACACACACACACACACACACACAAAATTTATCTCTCTAAACAAACAGTCTTATGAAGGGCATAGTATTATCATCTGCATAAAAAACTAACAAAGTTGATGATGCATTGCAGTGAAAGTGTAAACAGAATTTTTCTTTTGCTAGGAATTTGGGGATGATGGTGATCCACAGTTACACATTTGTCATTTACCTATTGCACAGTAAGCCCTCGGGCTATAAAGATGATTGAGACCTGATACTTCCTCTCCAGCTTACCTTCTAAAAAGATGGACATGTAAACAGGGGGGCACTGAAGGAAGTGAAGACACTGTCCTGGAAATCTTAAAGGTGGAGTGGGGCAGGCAATTCCACCTGGAGCCTTCACAGAGCAGGGACACATGGACTTTCTTGATTTGATTTGCATCTAGAAGGCATCCTGGACAAGTTGAAGCCATGTCTAAGCATTCTCCAAGTTTTAACAGTGTACTTGAGGCAATGTGGTGATTATTGTTGTGATCTCACAACCAGACAGTGGTGATCTATAGTGCCCTTAGCAAGTAAGAAAGTACATTGCTAGTTTCATTGCATCTACTGTAAAGATCTTGGCCAGTACTGTAAAGATCTGGGCCATATATTGTGAAGATCTTGGAAGCAGAGACCAACAACAATGTCCTCATGCTAAGAGCAGAAGAGACTAGAGGTCTCTAGAGATAGAATAAAACCTACTTCTTTTTGCCTCTTATTCTGTCCATCAAATAAAATCCATCAACAACAGTTCATCACTTAGACTCAATACCCAGAGTACATTTTGAGGGACTAACCACTCCAGGACCTACCAAGCACTTCATGACAGCAGTGTGTTGGGAGTAAGAATTATGGATGGTTTAGTCCAATAACATGAGAATGTGTGTATAATTTAACAGCTTCAAATAGCAGTGTGCGATGTATGCATGCCAACATAACTTACCTAGGATTCAACCTAATCTCCTAAGATGCAACATGCATTCACACATACTCATGTCTAAAGTTATTACATTTTGTGGTTGTTCATTTACACTGGCTCTAGAATGAGTAAGGCTGAATTCTTTCCCCAAAGCATAGTGTAAATTCTCATATCACAGACTTTTGATAGAATTTCAAGTATTCGTGAATCATTAATAATTGTCCTAACTTTAAAAAGGTGCCTACCTTGAACATGATATTCAAATCATGAATTCCTGAAGGTTTGTTGAGTTGGTTGTTCTTGGCCATCATTTTGAAGCATGCTATGCATCTTAATTTTCCCTAAGGAACATGTCTAAGGGAAATATTTGGTCATTAACACTATAAAATTTATCAAATGACTGAGCATAGGCTTCATAAAAGATACATAGTAATCATAACAAGAGTCAAAATTCCAGTTAGGATACATAAATAACCTCTATGAGATGGGAATCAAATAACAACTCTCCAACCTTGCAGCCCTAAGGAACACATGTCACTTGATTGCTCACAGCTTGGACACTATATTCTTTATCTGCAGGAGAGATGTTCACTGAAGACCCCCAAATGACGCTCCTTCCTGCACCAGGGAAAGTTTAAGAATTACTGTGCCACAGGGAGAATATACAATGGCTGCAACAGATTCTCTTCCTAGAATCCTGGTGCAGGGAGTTGAGAAACTGTCAGGATGAAAAATGATACTATTTTAATCTCCCCATAAATAAGATTGGCATATTGTGCTTTTATTATATTCTTTGAAATGAATTGATTCTATTCTTATAAATTAAGACACTTTATTCACATGCCAGTATAGAAATCTTTCTGAAATAAGTGTTGGTGAGGATGTGGGGAAATTGGAACTCTCATACTTTGCTGGTGGGAATGTAAACTAGGGCAGCCACATTGAAAAACAGTTTGACAGTTCCTCAAAATGTCAAGCATAGAGTTAACATAAGACCCAGTAATTCTACTCCTAAATATAGACCCAAGAGAATTGAAAACTTACGTCTGCACAAAAACTTGTACACGAATATTCTTACCAGCTTTATTCAGAATAGCTAAATTGGAAACAATCCAAACGTTCATCAAAAGATGCGTGAATAAACAAAATGTGGTATGTCTGTGCAATGGAATATTATTTGACATTTTATAGAAAGAATGAGGTTCTGATCAATGCCTTAACACAGATGAACCTCGAAAACACTATGCTAAGTGAAAGAAGCAGTATTAATATGCCACATATTGTATAATTCTGTTTATAGGAAATGTTCATAACAGGTAAATCCGTAGACACAGAAAGTTGAGTAGTGGAGGTCAAGCGCTTTGGGGAAGCTTTGGAGAAAGTGAAGAGGGACTGCTAACATGCTTTATTTTGGGATGATAAAAGATAGTGTCAGTGGTTTTAGAGTTAGGTGAATAAACTAAAAATCACTGAATTATACCCTTTAAAGATGCAGTTTACAATAGGTGAATTATATTTCAATAAATTGCTATAAAAACCTTTCTTAGCTCTTTTAGATAATTCAAGCCTTATCCTGATTAATTTCTGTAAATGATCACTATCTTTGGGATGCGTTTGGCCTTTAGATGAAATAAAACCAATTTTTAAGATAAAGACAACCAAGCAGTAAGAAGTGATTTTTTTTTCACATGTGTTGAAACTTTGTGTTTTCAAACATCTGAAGAAAATCATCTATAAATGAATCAGAATGATAATAGATATGTTTTTGCAATACTTTCACAGATGGTCTTATTTAAACACATTCCAGTGATGATAAATACAGAAGCTTATGGAGTTACATAATACGAGATTCTGGTTTGGATATGAGATCCAGCCGAGCAAGTTATCTGAGGGAACATTTCTTATTTGCCTTTGTATTTTGTGGTGCATAGACTATGTGCTAGTTACGGGAGGATTAAATGCATTATCATCTTAAAGCTGTACCTTTTTGAGGAGCCCCTTCAACCAGCAATAAAAAAAATATCCTATTACTCTGAGTTAAGACAATTTTAAAGCACCACCCATTGTGGAATGCAGTTGATGCTTGATACATGTTTCATGAACGAATGTCTGAAGTTATACATATATGAATGGATCAACGCAGAGTATATAAACGTGGATTTCAGAGCTGTCCCTCTCCCTAGTTCTAAAGTTTGCTTCTTCCTTCATTTCCAGTATAAGCATTGAAATTTTGAAGCATTCTTAACAAATGAAATATCTAAAAATATTTGTGGTTTGGTTTGTGTACAGAATGCATCCCAAAGGATTCATTTGTTACCTAAGTTATAATCAGTAATGTTAAGAACTTTTAACAATAAGACATGACACGACGTAATAATCCTTTGAACCAAAAATGAGGACAATGCTTCCTGAAAAGTAATTATTTTGGAGTGAAACCTAGTTCTTAGTTACCTCATGTGACTGCAAAATACTTTTATAGGAATAAAAAAGTATTGAGAAAGCACAGGGCTTTTCCTTAGTGTATAAAGATTGGTTTTCTCTCATAAGCTTCATTAACCCAATATTCTATATATATGTGCCTATGTACATGTGTGTGTGCCTGTGTGTGTGTGCGTGTGTGTGCCTGTGTGTATTATATTTTCCCCAATAGGATAACACTTTGGGAATGTATATTGTTTGCAGAGGGTAAAGGGAGCCGAGTAGAATGCCGTTACTGAATATTATCATACCCTTTATTGATTGAGATTCCTTTGTCAAAGGAATGTCAAATGTCATTTGGGTCACTGCCCATTTTTTAATGTATTTTGGCAAGAAGCAAAAATTGTCAGGCTTCACTTATTTCATTGTACTGATTCGGGTGATAGTTATTTGCATCTGACAATTTGCTTATTTAAAGAACATGAAGGTCATTATCATTGAACTTTCTCTGAAATAACCAACACACGGAGACTGGATTCATACTTACTATTGCCTCCATTGGCTTGATGAAATCAGTACTCAGAACCTGAGAGGGCAGAAATGGCAAGAGAGATTAATTTGCTTTAAAGGTTTTGAGAGTATCTTATTGTTTTTTTGCATGGATTTGCGCAGTCTAAGATCACGTAACAAGTGAGAACATCAGATTTCTCATAGGGAAATTCTTAAGTTCAAGTATAAAAATGTTACAATATTGGTCAATATCACATTGTTTTATTTATTTATTTATGTTTATTATTATACTTTAAGTTCTAGGGTACATGTGCACAACATGCAGGTTTATTACATAGGTATACACGTGCTATGTTGGTTTGCTGCACCCATAACTCATCATTTACATTAGGTGTATCTCCTAACGCTATCCCTTCCCCAGCCCCCCGCAGGCCCCGGTGTGTGATGCTCCCCTCCCTGTGTTCGTGTATTCTCATTGTTCAACTCCCACTTATGAGTGAGAACATGCAGTGTTTGATTTTCTCTTCTTGTGTTACTTTGCTGAGAATGATGGTATTAAACTGTTAACCCTTCTTGGGTTTAAACAGGTATTCTAGTTTTGCTTCATAACGCAGCATGCCCTCTCCATTCTTTGACAGCTCATCATACCTCAAAGTAAAATGAGAGACCTTCAACTTCATTCTCAGTCAAATCTCCAACTAATCCTGTTCATGAACTCTTCTGTCCAGCCAAACTCTCTAAATTAATTCTTGACCATCTGATGTTACTGCCTTCATTTGCTCTTCTTGGCATTTTTTCCCCTGAAAATCTTACTAGCCATTCCTTAATCTCAAATCTACTTATTTCTGTACAATGGCTTCTGAACACTGTAAGTATCTATCCTTGCTCTGAACTCCTAACATTTATTATCTGTATCAGACATGTGGCATGTGCATTTACAACTTTGTTTTGAGGTTAAATGTGGGCATGTTTGTGCCCAGTGCTAGATTATGAATTCTTGGAGGTCATCAACCACCCAGATTGATATTTGCAAGGTACTGCATGCATAGCAACCTTACAATAAATGTCTGTTGACTGAATGAGTGAATGAGAAGAGATTAAAACTGAGGTGGTTACTCATCGAAGAGGTGTCCAAATAGTGAATGATTAAACAAGAAGCAGTAACTCATACCGTTCTTCCTTTTGACCTGCACTGTTGTTTTGGTAGCTGAGATTCTCTGGTCACTAAGTAATCAGATATATGGATGTACTCCCTTGAGGTGTGTTTTGGGAAGGACTTTGATTGTCCCACAAAGCAGAGTACAGATCTGACACTAGATTGCTCTTGTTTTCTTTTTTGTTTTTTCTTTCTTTTTTTTTTTTTTTTTTTTTGCAAAGAGGCATGCTATTCATGTAACTCTGGTCACAAAACGGCTATGTATTTCTTAAAATGTTTTTTAAAATTTCACTCTAGAATACTTACAACTAACTGGATATGAATCTATTTATCCTGGCGTAACAATGGATTTGATATTGTGACTAAAATTGTAATTTTGGTCTCTCCCAGGTAACAGGATGTCACAGTGACACAGCCATGAGATTTCAGTAAGTGACATGAGCACATTCAGCCTGGTAGACTGTTTTCAAAAGGTTCCAACACAGAACACTTCGGTACAAAGGGTCAAACACAGTCCAAACAAATGCTTGACAATAATAGGTACAAAGGACTTGTGTCCTTGGTGAATGATTAATCATAAGCTATCATAAACAAAAGTGTTCTATACATTTGATAAACAGGTTCATAAAGAGCACAGGAAATACTGAAGAAAATCACATCTTTCAAAATTAAATGTCAGTCATAAGATAGCTGACTTTTAATTTTGGGGAGGTTTTCATTTAACACTTTGAGTGAAGCTAGAGTAGCAGGTGCCATGTCTGCACCCCCAAGTTGGTAACATATATGCACCCATCATTAAAATGTACTGTTTGAATTCTTATGTGTTGCTTTCATTCTGTGCTCCATTCAGTAGATTATTGTATACACATTCACTCCCAGAAGCCGCTGTAATGGGCCATCACAGTCCCTCTCTTATATTTTCTCTTCTCATGCAAATGAAAGAGCAATTAGCCATGACAATCAGTAGGCAGAAAGACTGTCAAACCCATTTTGAAAAAATAAATACAAAACACGTTGTTACATCTTTGGAGTAGCCTAAGAATAAATGTATGACTCTATATTTTTATAAAGAAATTTTTTCTCCCCACAGATGTGCAGGAATGTAGATAGTCAAATGCATGTGGCCATCCCAAGACCCATGTGTTCTTGGAAGATTATGCAAATGTTTTCCACTAATTTTGCTGCAGCACGAAACATTTCTGAAGTTCAACTTTAGGGATTATATTGAGGATCATATAGGAATGACCCTTTACACATCACATAGGAAAATAACTTTCTTCCTCAGCTTAGGAGTCAATTGTGATATTGATAGGATTTTTAGCACCTCTCTTGGTACAAAAGAGGAAGGAGAATTAAGCCTATAGTGCAGGCAAATAAATGATTGCAATAAGGAAATCTGTGGACCAACCAGAATATGGGCTTCCTCAGTGACTTACAGAAATTACCATGAAAACAGAAGAGAAACGGGCCCAGGTAATGACAGCGCTTTCAAGCTGTCCCAGTCAATAAAAATGCTTGAGAAATGGTTTCTCAGCCCTGCCATTGGGAAGAGGAGAGAAGGAACTACTCTGGCTGTTTCTCCCTACACCTTCCTTATCCCCAGTACTGTGGCCCATGCCTCAAGATCTGTGGACAATAAGCAACAAACAGCAACAAAACATATCAACTCTGGAGCTTTTGGATGTGAGGGCAAGATATATGGTTGAAGCCTAGAAAGCAAAGGGAATAAAGAAATAGAAAAACATAAAATATGCACCCACATGTCCTCTAAAGTCCTTATGTTTCAGAATAATCCATTTTGTTTCTTTAATTTCCAGAACCTATACTCCCTTCCTTTTTCCCTCCTAAGAGGTCAGGTCTACAGGAGCTGTAGGTGAGCTTTCCGAAAGGAAGCACCCTCTGCTTTACTTTATGGCCCTGCCATAGGAACAGGCTCTCCAGTGGGCACACAAACCCAGTCGCGGTCCCCATGAGGTCACTCTTCTGCTTGGCCTTCACCATGAGCCCAGACTCTTGACCTCCTACCAGATACTGCTCTTGCCACCCTTCTGTCCTGCTGAGGCTAGAACACGGAGGCCAAAGCCCATGAGTTTCAAAAAGATGTTGTAGATGCTGTGATTTATCACTGTTTTAGGCTTGAATTCTCCTTACAACATTCCTTTGCGACGTCTTCAATTTTCTAGGACTCTTCCTGTTGGAAGTGTCCAGTGCAGGGCCCAGGGCATGAAGAACTCATTTGATAAAGTATTCCTCCTTCTGAAAGCTCAGATAAGCATCAAATGATACTGACCTCACTGATCTGAAATTTATGCCATATAACTTCCACCCATTGATTCTAGATGTAGCCGCTGCAACCCTACAAAACCAGAATAACCCCTTGAAAATTCCTCCAGGTCTACTTCTCTCCATGGCAAATAGACTCATTTTCAGCTGTTCCTCAGGAGATACGATTGTTCCCCTTTGATTGTGTTCCAGTTTATTTTTACTTACCAGTCAAGTGTTTTAAAATTACCATTTTGGTGTATTTCTTTTTAAAGTGTGTGTGTGTGTGTGTGTGTAACCACACTCTTATACTATTTTGTGGCTTACTTTTTACATGTATGCTTCCCTTCCTTAAATGCTCTTACACTATGCTCTTAATTATTCTAGTTAATAATCGTGATAAGAGCAAATATGTGATGCATTCTCGCTACAGTCCACGCACTCCACCAAACATATTTAATTCACGTCAAACCTCTGAGGTAGGCCCACGGATCATCAACATTTTCCAAATGAAAACTACAGTCAAATCGAGGTGTATGCAGGCTCGAAAGCCACCCAAGTTCACCAGGAAGTAAAGGACAGAGCCAAGATCCAAACACAGATACGGCCAGCTCCAGAGCCCACACTCTTTCCTGCTTTCTGTTTTACCTTTCTGGTTCTTCTTTGGCTAAAAAGTCCTTTGTGTTTTCCTTTATCCTTTTGTAACTCCAGCACTTTGGAACTTGAGCCTGTGGCAGTATTTTTGGAACCCTGTCTTTCTCTCTTGTACTCATCTTCAGGGGTAGGTCTATCTTTAAAAATTACACACATGAACTGCAAACAGCTTAAGCCCATGGAGTCGCTGGCAGGCAGCCTCCTGTCTTCGGGCACTTCCCACTCTTCTTCATTTGCATGAGAACCTCGTTGGGAGGACTTCCTGTCCAGCCTCATTTCATGGGATCAGCCTCCCTGTCCTTGGAAACTTTCCAACAGCCCTGATAGTGCCCAGTTGCATGTGTGACTTTGGGAAGCCTTTGTTTTCTTGGTTGCTGCCGCCCAAAGAACCTATTTCTTCCCCTTTATCAACTAGCAGTCAACATCAATGCTTTTTCCAAAACCTGAGAGACAAATGAGCAGCATGCTGAGCCGGTAACAGGCTAAATACTCCGGATTCAGCCTGGCAGGTGGAGAGTTGGTCTCCAGTTATTCCTCCATCTTGCTTCTGTGTGGTTTACAGGTAAACCAGAATCACTGCGTCAAACTTTCCCTCTTCCTTCTTCCACTAAGTGATTTGTGATGCACTCTCTTCCAAGTTAATATAACCATCCATCTTCACCGAGATGCTGACCAACTTGCTCAACCCTCCAGCTTGCGAGTTTTCCAAAATCACAGCTCCATCTTCTCCCTCAGTGCTTGTGTCTCCTAGGGTTGCCATAAGTACCATGAACTGGGTTCTGGGGGCCAGGAGCCTCAAATCAGAGTGCCAAGGGGGCCATGCCCCTCTGGGACTGATTAGAGTCCTTCCCTGCCTCCTCCCTTCCTGGGCTTGCAGCTGCAGCTCCCCAATTCTGCCTCTGCCCTCCCATGTCATTGCCTTTCTCTATCATCTTCCTCTCTTCTACCTATAAGGACACCAGTCTTGTTGGGTTCAGACTCATTGTAATGCCCTCTTCTTAACCTGATTATATCTGCAAAGATACTGTTTCCATTTAGGTCACATTGACAGGTGCTGGGGGTTTAAAGGTTTCAACATTACTTTTGCGGGGACACAATTCAACTCGTAACACTTGGGAAACCTGCTTCTATTTAACAGGGCAAACTCTTCTGCCACCATTTTCTAGTCATAAATCCCACCAGGCCAAACTCAAAGTAATTTGTAGGATTGCATATACCACCCTAAATTATAGTCTCAAATTCACATTATGAATTATGCATTGGGTATTGGCCAATAGACATATGGGTCCACCACACTTTTTGTTGTTGTTGTTGTTGTTTGGTTTGATTTTCCTTATCTAAGTATGTCAAGGTATTGTCAGTTCACTCTACACATCTTTCTGCATTACACTGAGCATCTGCTTTGTGCCAGGAAATGTTCTAGGTGCTCGGGGATCAATGAGGTCTAGAGCTGATGCAGTCTTTACTCTTTTTCTTTTTTTTTTTTTTTTGAGATGGAGTCTCGCTCTGTCGCCCGGGCTGGAGTGCAGTGGCCGGATCTCAGCTCACTGCAAGCTCCGCCTCCCGGGTTTACGCCATTCTCCTGCCTCAGCCTCCCGAGTAGCTGGGACTACAGGCACCCGCCACCTCGCCCGGCTAGCTTTTTTTTTTGTATTTTTTAGTAGAGACGGGGTTTCACCGTGTTAGCCAGAATGGTCTCGAACTACTGACCTCGTGATCCGACCGTCTCGGCCTCCCAAAGTGCTGGGATTACAGGCTTGAGCCACCGCGCCCGGCCCAGTCTTTACTCTTACGGGGGTTAAGGTCTAGCAGCAAAGACAGACATTATACAAGTACTAAAGACACATGCAGAGTTTTGGACGTGGCCTTTTGAAACTTGGCTGTACTCCTTCCTAGATCTGTGACTATGGATCAATCGCCTAACTTCTTTGTGCCTCAGTTTGCCCATCTGTTGAAAGGGTATACTATCGGTAAACATTTCACAGCCTTATTGGAAGGCTAGACTAAATGAATTCACATGAAATTCCCAGAACAGGTCCAGACACAGTAAGTAATCTCTGAGTGTTAGTTATTATTATGCTAGAAAGGCCTAACCTCACCTGGGGACGGAGAAACCCTTCCTGCAGAAGTGTAGGCAAGCAGAGTCTGAAGGCTAAGTGGCACTTGGGGAAAGGTGGAGGAGGGGAGAAGAGGACTTTTTAGGTAAACTGATTAGGAAAGGAAGTGACACTCAAGGGTGTCTTCCAGAGTTTTATCCAAGTCCTGTATTTGCCAACTCCTTAATCCATTCAGAGCCCCCGGAGATAAGCCCTTCTTCAGACACACACTCCCGTCTCATGTGTCTCTAGCAAAAGATCACCCAAAGCTGCCCTCTGACTCTTCTCTTTGCCATTTGTACAACTTCATCAAGCACTAACACACCTATGAGAGGCCGCCGGCCCTTGTCTCCAGCCACAGAATTCTCCAGGAATCCTGCATGGAGGAGACAGGACCTGTATACATTCTGAATATCACCCTCTGGAAATAGCGCTCCCAGGACACACATTGGTAAGGCCTTCTCTTGACCTTGGGTTCTTTTCTCTTCTTGCATGATGGTAGTTGCCTGAGGTATACTAGATCAAGCTATTTCATCCCAGGATTTTTTTTCCATTTTGTGAAACGCTGGCCATAGTAGGACTGTTCAGTCCTCTGCTCTGTGGTATCCCACACACTTCATCTCAGGAAGTCTTGTCTTGTCTGGTCTGAGGACGTTTTTCAAAAACCTCAAATCTTTCCTGCTGGTTTCATCCCTCTGTAACTTTTAACTAAAGATCTGCAGCTTTTTTTCTGTAAATGGCCAGATAGTAAATATTTTAGCCTTGTGGGCTATGATGATCTCTCTCACAAACACTCAATACTGCTGTTGTAGTGAAAAAGCAGCCAGAGGCCACATGTTCATGAAGGGGCAAGGTGTGTTCCAATAAAACTTTATTTATAAAACATTCAGCCAGCAGGATTGGCCTGCAGGCTGTAGTTTGCCTCCCCTTGCCTTAGACTATAACATTTCCTTTGGAAAAATAAAAGCTGTGATCCAATGTGGAACCATTGTGGATTCATGCTTAAGTTTAATACAGTTAAAACCAAACTCCCTTTTCTACTAAAATTAGCTCCCGCCCCAGATTTCCCTATTTCTGGCAATGACAGCAACACTTTCCAACTCATACACGTTTAACAACATGGAGTTGAATATTTGATTCCTCCTCTCCATGAACTGCCATATTTCTCACATCTGTGTATTTCTATTTTCATAGCTGTCATATCTTATCACTTCACATTGGATTATTTATTTTCTTGGCTTTTAGACTGACAGATTTGCCTTCTTTTTTTTTTTTTTTTTTTCATCTAGTATAGCTTTGGGGTCAATCATTCCTAAAAATGTTGCTGTTATCAATCCTTTACTCTTCAGTCTTCCTAACCTACCAAACTGACTGCAGTCTACCTCCAGCTTCTACCTAGGTCTCACCATGGGGTTTTCCTCTGACAAGGAGGTCCACTTTGCTTTGTTCCTGCACCCTGTTCTTTGGCTCATATTATCTCCTCTGTTCAAGATGACCTTTCATCTACAAGGCGCCTCCTCCGTGTCCATTCTCAAAAGCAGAGCTCATTTCTAGCCTTCTCCCTGACACTCATCAGTCCATTCTGTCCTATACTCTCTAGTGCCGATGTCTCTCCCACCTCTGGGCTCTTGAGTGCAGGTCGTCTCTTAGACTCACTTGGTACCTCATCACATACCACCTGGAATCCTTTTCTAAAGTTTCAGAAGTGTTTGTGATAGGCCCCTAATTAGAGCAATGTTTGTCAAGACCAGCAGCATGCCTCACAGTGCCAGGATTGGGTTTGCATAGACATTCTTTCCTCCACAACAGCCTGTCTTATCTCCTTATCAGTTATTGGAGTTTACGGGGAAGTAGCTTTTTTTTTTTTTTTTTTAAAGAAAGTTAAATGAACTATATAGGCAATCTTGAATTTTTAAATTGCCTGTGTAATAGGCACTATTGAAACTAGAGGGTGATAAGACCCCAAATCACTCTATCCAAGCCCATTGTGCTAGTAAAACATTTGAAAATCCACACAGATGCAATGACCACATGAAACAGAACAAGGTTTTGCAATGCCCAAAGTTGAAACAAAAATGAATTAGAGCGTTGCCTCCTCTACTTTTGAGGGAAATACTCATACTTGAGATAAAGCAGATGAAGCAGATTTTATTATGGGAAAATGAAATGATAGGCAATTTTGTGGATTTTCCAAAGGAGATTTATTAATACATGTATCTTTAAAAATATTAGCTGTTGACTAAAAAAAGAAATTTTTCCCTTAAATACCCAATTTTCCTTAAAAATTAGTGGCTTTCATTTCCTTTTAGATGTGGGATTATCACTGCCACTGCTTTTATACGTATCAGCTTTAATAGAAATCTTTTTTTTTTTTTGGATCAAAACTTGAAAGAAAACATTTGCGAAGAGTAGAATGCATAAATGAATGATGGTATATTCGTGCAAAAGAATACTACACAGCATGAGTCTGCAAACTCCATCCTGTAGGTCGAATCTGGCCCATCGCCTGCTTCTTACAGCCTGCAAACTAAAAAAGGTTCTTACATTTTAGATGTAAAATTTTTGAAAGTAGAAGATTTTATGCCATGTGAAGGTTATATAAAAGTCAAATTTCAGTGTCCAAAATGCATTTCTATTAGGGCACAGCAAGATTCATTTCCGTATGTATTGTCTGTGGCTGCTTTTTGTGCTACACTGCCAGAGAGACTCCTTCGGCCTGAAAGGCAAAATACTTACTACATGGCTCTTTAAGAAAGTGTTTGCTAGCCCCTGTTATGCAGCAGGAAAATTAACAAACAGCAAGGGAGACTTTCACAAACATGATGGTGAATGAATAAAGCTAGTCCCTAAAGAGTACGCGTCATACAGTCAGACAAAATTAATCTACAGTAAGATAAATCAGAATGGAGATTTGCTCTGGGTGCGTGGGCTCTGTATGCAAGGGAGGCTTCTGGGGTGCTGGCAGTGACTGACTTCTTGAGTTGAATTCAGATTGCACAGATGTGTGTTCCCCAAAATTCTCTGGGCACTTGCAATTTGTGATCTTTTCTGCATTTATGTTATACTTCAGTCTTAAAGGTTTACTTAAAAGAGCCTAGGAAGAATAAAAAAGAATGCTTAAGAAGAGGAGTGAAAACAGAGGAAAGAGGACGCATGCTGAGGAACAGTTAGGAACTGGAAGAGGGCAGAGCTGCCGGGATGTGCCTGTCCTGGTGAGGCTGGGAGGAGGGGAATCAGCTGGGAAAGGGGCCGGGACAGAGACCCCGGGATGTGCTAGGTCTTGAGCAGATCCTACCTAGCTTAGTCACCACCATCACCCTATGAGACAGATTCATCTTTGTTGTACAGAAAAGGAAACTGAGGCTGAGAAAGATTCTGCGTCCTGCCCGAGGACTCACAGCTGCATGTACAGGGCACATTTTCAATCCGAGGGGAAACCACGCTTTGTTCATTATTTTTCTGAAAGAAAAGGAGGGAGTTAGTGTGGATGAGATACACAGATTCCCTCTATGGCTATCAGGGATTACCAAAGCCCTGGAAGGACTCTGTTACCCCCTAGAGTGGGGAGCTTATGTGAAGAGGGGCATTTGATAAGGGCTTTGGGAGAAAACGTAGTTTCAGAAAGAATAGAGCGATAGAGATCCTGTCTGCTTTGGAATGTTGATGTCAATATTTTGGCATTCTTAACTCAAGAGGTGCTCATGTGTTCACAGTTTTTTTATTTCTTCTACTTATATAGTGCAGATATTTTTCCAGTCTTGAGGTGAGATGGTTTACCTGTGTGTAAACTATGCAACCAGTTTAATGAACTATGATGTGAAGATCAGTTTCTGATAACATAAAATATACTCCTGGAATTCTGTGGCTTGCATACTTTTAAAATTATTCTTGGCTATACAGAGAAATCAAGAAAGCTTTTCTCTCCTGAAATGTCGTGAAGTTTCCCAGATTCCTTTTCAAAATCACAGCTATGTGTGTCTGAATTTATGTCGCCAGGTGATTAGCAAGTGAGAGGTTGGCCTAAATAAAATACAGATTCTGATATAGCTTATAGGAAAATTAAGCAGTCTAATTAGGTATAATAAACAAAATGGACAAATTCACATCAATCTACCTGTGCTCAGTTTGTAGGTGAGCCTAGAATGAGTATTTATGCTTAGTTCTTGTTTTTTTATTTTTATTTTTATTTTTTTGTTTTTTGGTACTCATATGGTCTGTTCTGGTATGAGATTATGTTTGGCACAAATTCCAGGTCAGATCCTGTACATGAAGAAAGTCAGCTATAAGGGACAGTTAGAAACATTTGGACATTCTGGCACTTCCATAAATCATGCATGTGTTCTCACTGCAGAAACGGGTAATGTTTCTAAACAAATGGCGACCTCCTGAAATGTTGGCTTTTAGTCTTTAGATTTATTTTTAAAAACAAACAACAAGAACAAACCTCTCATGTTTCAATAGTTAGCCCTCTCTTCTTCCCTTTATGCCTCTTCTAAGCAATTGAATGTGGTGTACTCTCATCACATGCTATTTTCATCTACTTATCTTTTACTATTGAAAACAAACCCCAAGTCTGCTTTCAATTGTTGCAATATCTTCATGATTCTTTATTAACTTCTCTAAGAATGTGACAGGGGAAAGCATACTATTCAGGTTATTCCAAAACATTTTATTCATGTCAATACTAACCTATAATTTCATCACTTGCTCCAAGGATCAATGACACAAAACCAAACTATTAATAATTCTGTATTTTTAGAAGGACACATCTCCCAAGACAGACCTAAGAGTCAGGGGAGGAAACGGCATTAGGTTTACAAGAGCTAATCTGGGGAGGGAGAGAATCTTGTGTGTACCACTGACAGCTGGGATGTTTGTCACCTTCGATGCTGGCCAGTTGGGAAAGGGTAATAAAGGTGTGTATCTGTTATTGTTGAAAGGAATCTAGGTATTGAATAGAAATGGAAAGACCTTTTCTTTCATCCCAAGTAGGTCATTACAGTAATCCAAACTGCGGTGACTAGTGAATGGCAAATTACTTTTTCCGGATGGGATTACTCAGGAAATGACCTCCGAAGGAGCTGGAACCATCCAAAATCAATAAACTAATACCAGCCACGCCACACATTTGTATTTATATTTCACGTATAAATGACAAAAGTACCATTATGGTAAGAGAGATCTGTAGGCATCACACATTCAGTCTTATAGACCAACTAATTCTGGCACTGAAAAATGATACCTTGGACATGGATTAATTTCTGGGTACAGGTGTGGCTACACCTGTCAGGTGAGGCACCTGACAGCCCTCATGTAGTACAGGTGCATAAAGAATGTCCTTTAGGTAGTGGTCACAGCCATTATTTGCAGTTCTTGGGTTCTAACCTTGACTCTGATCCTTATATTATTGGCAGTAAATTGACTTTTTTTTTTTTAACCCCAGTTGATTTGGTTATAGAATGAAGTGTAGCATATTAATGATTGATATTCATATTGGGAGATTAAATTGAATGCACTAAAATACAAACTGGCTGTCAATGTGTAGACATAGGAATATTTGAAAAAGGAGAGAAGGCATAGTGTGAAAGGCAGTGCCTCATGTTAAAAACCACTCCTTCTTCTACAGCAGCAGAATATTTATTTATTTAATTTATTTATTTATATTTTTAAGATGGAGTTTCGCTCTTGTTGGTTAGGCTGGAGTGCAATGGCGCTATCTGGGCTCACTGCAACTTCTGCCTCCCAGGTTCAAGTGATTCTCCTGCCTCAGCCTCCCAAGTGGCTGAGATTACAGGCGCCCGCCACCACGTTCAGCTAATTTTTGTGTTTTTAGTAGAGATGGGGTTTCACCATGCTGGCCAGGTCTCCAACTCCCAACCTCAGGTGATCTGCCTACCTCAGCCTCCCAAAGTGCTGGGATTATAGGCATGAGGCACCACACCAAGCCAGAATATTTATTTAATCTTCCAGTTGACCCCTCCCAACCCCTAAACACCATTTGCATCTCTGCTTTGTTCTTTCAAGTTGCTCTGCTCTTCCTTGCTTTCTTCTTACATGCCTTCTTTGTAGGTAATTACTCCATCCTTAAACAAGAACATACTCCTGTAAATAAGAGCTCATTGGTATTGATGATAACCTATATTTACTAAGAAGATCTTGAAATTGCTTTGATGTTCATTGGAACCCTTGCCCCATACCCAATCTGGGACTACCAGAAAGGATGTTCAGAAAAAGAATGGGAAATCTTCAGAAGAAAACCAGCATCTCCCACACCCTGGGAAGCATTGATGGTGACCCTGCACATGGGCTATGAAGTGGGAAAAGCCTGTTTCAAACCTGCTCTGGAAAAATGAAAGAAAATGATTCTGTATAAGACTGATACACCATGTATGTGTGAATGAATGGTCTTTGTATATATTACTGTGATTTATTATTAAAAATGGAATCAACAAGAATCACAAAAAGATAACCTTTCTTTGGCATCTCTCTGACATTTACTAAGCTGTCCCCTACTGATTATGGTATCCTGTTTTCTCTCATTTCTTAATATTCTGAATACAGTCAGCCTTCTATATCTGCAGTTATGCATCTGTAGATTCAACAACCATAGATTGAAAAATTCAAGAAAAACAATTAAAAAATAAAAAGTACAATGAAAACTGATACAAAAAATACACCTCAACAAATATTTGCATAGCCTTTACCTTTATTAGGCATTATAAATAATCTAGAGATGATTTAAAGTATATAAGAGAATGTGCAGTAGGTTATATGTAAACACTACATGATTTTATTTAATTGATTTGAGCATCAATGGATTTTGATATCTTTGGGACTCCTGAAACCAATTCCCTGCAAATACTGAGTGAAGATTGTACTGCTGTTCCTTTGGTGGGTGGCAGATCTAGGGACAGAAAGAAAGTTTGTGGTGATGAACATGTGGTGTTGGGAGAAGGTGGTGGTGGAACCACTGGTTAGGTTTCTTTATACCTAATGCAGTGTGGAGTACTGATATGGTTTGGATCTGTGTCCTCACCCAAATCTCATGTTCAATTAAATACCCAGTGTTGGAGGTGGGGCCTAGTGGGAGGTGCCTGCATCTTGGGGGCAGATTTTCATGAATGGTTTAGCATCATCCTTCTTTGGTACTGTACAGTGAGTCCTCATGAGATCTGGCTGTTTATATATGTGTGGCACTTCTCTCTCTCTTTCTTGCTCCTGCTCTGGCCATGTGATGTGCCTGTTTCCTCTTTATCTTCTACCATGATTGTAAGATCCTGAGGCCTCCCAAGAAGCTGAGCAGATGCCAGCACCACGCTTCCTGTACAGCCTGCAGAACGGTGCGACAATTAAACCTCCTTCCTTTATGAATTACCCAGTCTCAGGTATTTCTTTATGGCAATGTGAGAATAGACTAATACAAGTATCTAACAAGGAATGTAACATCTCATGTAAGCATCAAAATAATTCTATGGTTTAGCTTATTTTTTTCATTTTACAACTAAGGAAATGTACCTTAGTTGCACCCCTTACCTCCCATATTAGTCAGGGTTCTCCAGAGAACGAGAACTAACAAGACACACACAAACACACACATATACACACATGCACACATACATATTTATTATTGGGAATTAACTCATGTGATATGGAGCCCAAGAGGTCTCAAGTTCTGCAACTGGCAGAACAGGAGAGACCACATGTGGTTCCAGTCCAAGTCTGAAAACCTGAGAACAGGGGAGCCACTTGTATAAGGTCCAGTCTGAAAGCTGGCAGGCTGGAGACCCAACAAAAGTGGATATTTCAGTCCTAGTCTGAAGTTTAGAAATGACTGATGTCCCAACCCAGCAGTCAGGCAGGAGGAGCTCTCTCTTACTCTGCCATTTTGTTCTGTCCAGGTTGTCAACTGACAGGACAAGGCCAACCCACATTAGGGAGGACAATCTACCGTACTCAGTCTCCTGACGCGAACGCAAGTTTCTTCCAATAACACCCTGGCAGACAAACACCCAGAGGAATGTCCAATCAAACGTCTGGGCACCCCATGGCCCAGTCAAGTTGAGGCACAACATTAATCATCACACCCCCTAAATACTTAACTATATTGTAGTGGTTTAAATACTTAAAGATGTCACAGTAGTTGAAAAAGAGGGTTACATCTGCCCCTCATATCTCTTTTGGGGTATCTTTGGTATATTAGGAAATGATTGGTAACCCCTTGGCAGTCTAGAGTATGAACTATGGGTAATAATATCTGTGAGGTTTAATGAAATGTGGGTATAACAAGTAAGTCTGAATACAATAGGCTTTTGCAGCATTTTGCACACTGAATAACTCCAAATATATCAAATATAATTTGCCTTTCCAAATAAACTGACACACACAGTTCTCCTTGCAACCTGAATACACAGACTTTTCTCTGAAACAGCCTTAGGCTCATTCCAAAATCTCAGTGAGCCAAGTATTAAAATTATTCTTTATACTATTTTTTTTTTCTGGGAGTAAATATCACAGGGAATTTATCTGTTCCTTAAGTGGCTACCCCTTTTCAAAAGATAAGTCTTCTATGTTTTAAAGAAGAGTAGGTCTGGTATTAGGAGGGTGCAGGCTTCAATTTTCCTACTGCTGAGGGAAACAGGCTTTCCTTTAAGAGAATATCTCCATGGACAACCCCCCCCCCACACACACATACACGTGTACACACACATACGCAAGTGCACGTATACACACATGTACGCACTGTAAGTAAAAAATGAGAAGGGAAAGTAAAGATTCAAGTTGAAAAGCAGTGTGCCCCTGGGATCTCTTCTACCTTTCTTAGGCAATTTTCATGTCAATGGGAAAATAGAAAATGTGAATAAGAGCTTGTTTTTCAAACCTGAGGGAAGATTCTATCTTTACCCCCAAACTCCAGTGCATTCTGTGAGAGCTGTCAATTTAGGTAGGCTTTTTAAGTGAAACTCCCAGCTCACCTTTCTTTTAGATGGGGCTTGGCTTGCTGTCACTGACATAATATCATCTCCTCCCTGCCATCATTAACGCTATAGGTATCTATAACTTTACTGTTTTGTGGGTAGAACAGTTACCAAAAACTCAAGCTTTTTTCTTCAGGTGAAACAACACGTGGTTCCATTTTAACTATTTCCTTGCTCATGATCATAGTTGATGGGAAGGACCTCATAGGATTGTTCTAAATTAAATTAATTCTTTTGTATAGAAATGCTAAAGGCTAGAACCTAGCTCTTCATTATATTCAATAGTTTCTAACTTTTTGCTAATCCCTAAGCCTTTATTGGCTATCAACCAAATCTGAGGCAATGATTTCTTATCCATTTCCATACTGTCTAAACAGCAACCTCAAGACCCTACCATTGTCTCTCAAGATGCCCCCATCAAATTTCACTGAACGTAAGTTTGCTTCTTGTCTTATGATTTGATATTGGCTCAGGCATTCCCCAGGGTTTTGTTTCAGTATGTGCCCTTGTGGCTTGTCCCCGAGGTCTCTGTCTTAGATGGGATGCCCCATGACAGACCTTGACTATGTTTTTGAATGTGGCTATCAGGGCCCCATCAATATTTCAGATAAATACTGTCAATCATAATAAAATGGAACAGAAAAGAAAAATCTCATTATAATAGATGTCAGCCAGACTTAAAAACAAATAATGCAATATTCAACCATAAAAGTATTTATTACTTGAATTAACTGTTATCTTGATTTATTGACACAATTCCCTTCCACATCAGGCAATGGTTCCAAAGACATCATGGCATACGTATTGCTTTTTAATCAGCATGCCAGATGGGCACCTGCAATAGCTGTCCGAGGAGTGATCTGATCCACTGTGGGAGTCCGGCAGTGGAACTTGGGTGCACTGCAGAAAGAAGTTTCTGGGCTCCATCCCTTCTTCATGAAGGTCTCAGAAGCCTTATCATTTCTCCACTAGAGGTGGGAGAAGTTGCTCTGCTTGGGCGTGAATTTGTCTCCTTTCTTTCCTCGGCAACCCCATACCATTTCTATGCATATTGTGAACTTGGTGGTGGTAGAGGTTGCATTGGGGAAGAGGCTATTTTACCAGTATCTATTATGGAAAGGATAAGTGTCATCATCTCATAAAATGCATGGCAACTACAGAGTAAAGTAACAGAGGTAAATTTTTGGCCCCCTCAAAAGTTTACTTTGGGAAGCCATTCAGTTATCCTGAGAATGCTGCTATCAATAAAGTCTAGCTCCATTCAGAGCCATTTTTATAATCACTTCCAAAAATATCCCTTGACTTTATGATTTCACTTCTTTTAACAGTATAAACAAATTGTATTTAGCTTTAGACCTGACCACATTTACTAAACTAGCACCATGGTCTTTAACTGCTTTCAAAAATCATACTTACACTAAAAGTTTGATAACTTCATTCATTCGGGATATCCAGAAGAGTGCTGCATTCTCTGAAGATAATTTTTAAAAAATGAGTTCCAAGGATGTTTTGAACAGTGGAAGGACAACTGAATTAAAGGCATGTAAAGGTGATTACATTGCCTTTGGTGCATTAGGTTGAAAGCATTTGAGCTCCTATGTTTGTAGTTTGTAAAAGACAGCTATATTAGTCCATTTTCACACTGATAGAAAGGACTACCTGAGACTAAGTAATTTATAAGGAAAAGAGGTTTAATTGACTCAGAGTTCTGCGTGGCTGGGTAGGCCTCAGGAAACTCACAATCATGGCTGAAGGGGAAGCACACTCCTCGACAGCTATTGCTGGTGCTCCTCTGGCATGGAGGGAGGGGAGAGAAAGAGAAAAGTGGGAAGTGCCAGTTTTAAGCCATCAGATCTCATGAGAACTCACTCACTGTCATGAGAACAGCATGGAGGAAACCACCCCCGTGGTCCAGTGACCTCCCACCAGGTCCCTCCGTCAACTCATGGGGATTACAATTTGAGATGAGATTTGACTGGGGACACAGAGCCAAACCACATCAACATCTTACACCGTGTAGTTGTCTACCTATGGGAGTAAAGGGAAAGGGGTGGGTACCAATACCTAGAAAGTGGCCAGGTGTGTAACTCTCATTCACCGTCAGATTTTGAGAAGCCTGGTTATGACTGAACTTGTGTAACTGTCTCCAACCTGTGCCAGTCGTGGGTCAGTCCAGAAAGATTCTGGGGGCAGCCAATGGCTGGATCCTCCCCACTTTCTGAAAATAAAGTAGAAAACAGATTCCCCCTCCACTGGGTTCCTGGGAAGACATCCAGCAGCCCTCTGGGATGGCCTATGGACTGGCGATTGTTGTAAAAATAAGCACATGCTGTCTCAGGGCATGAATGGAGTCAGGTTGGCTTAACTGGAAATAAACACAGTGAACCTTGAGAAATCTTATATCCTCTTCCTCTTTTGGTTTTCCTTTTGGCAGGTTTTCATGGGAATCTGTATCTATTTGCTGAGGGCAAATAAATCTTTCTGTTCATAGTGAATTGAGAAGGATAAATAGGAGGAAGAAGTAGATAAAAGGAGCAGGTAAGATCTCACCGATAAATGTCGGTGGGTCTAAAATTTTGATAGCCCAATGCATTTTTATTTGTGAGTTTAACATCCTTTCAAAATAAGTTTTAATCTAATCAGGTTTTATTTAAAAATCAAACAATCATATATGATGATGCTGAAGCTAGTAATAATGACCAATATTAGTAATCATTTTAAGAGCAGGCTGCTAATTCATGGCTTTATATTTTTTTCTTCAGATTTTTCACACTTTAGCATTCAGGGCACAGATTCTCATTTTATCTCAAAGCAATTTGAAGGAGTAGATGGGAGGCCCATTATTATTTCTTGATGGTGGAATGTAACTGAGACTCAGAAAAGTTCAAGGACTTGCCCAAGGTCTCAAGGCTAAGGGGATAAGTTGGGAAATAAAACCAGGACTTTTAACTCCAAACCCAAATTGCCTCTGTTCTCTCAAGATAGAGGTTATCTAGCATGCTTTGCCAAGTGGAAGTTTCTAATCCACTCTGGTCGGAACACAGATGGATTATGTCAAGTCAATGACGTGTCTCTCTTTTAAACAAAACAATATCCCTTGCACTTGTCCCCTTGTGCGTAGATGGTGGCAAATGATTGTTTGCCAAGCCTTCTACCTCCTCCCTTTCTGTGTTCCATTGAGATCATGGAAATGCAAAGTAAATAACCATGGAGTAAAATGCCTCCGAGAGTATTTATTTAAGAGTATTGTTCCAGGATATGCACAAAGATAAAGACTTTGTGTAATGAATGAGTGACTCAGGAGGCCAAACACCAAGGAATTATATTCTGTACCCGGCAGTGTCCTGGCCAGAGTGAGGTCATTATGTGCTCCCTCTGGTCATGATCCTTAAAAAAGGATCACCTTGCCAAGCTAAAAGCCAGTCCTGTCAATCACAGGGGTGGGCTTGAGCTCAGGGAAAAGAGCATAGGAACAATTCTGGGCCATTGCTGGTTTGTCAAAATGTCAAGGTGGAAAGCAGGCAAAATGAAATCCATCCAAGAGGAAGCAGTGAGGAAGACTGCAGCCCACATGCGGGGCTCTCCTAGCAGAGAAGAGAACAGGAAATAAATATCCTGGAAAGGGCAGGCATGAGTTTAATGACTGGGCCAGCTGGTAGGAGGGACCAGGGCAGTGACGGTGGAATTCTGGAATTGGAAAACCCTGGCAGCAAAGAGTTTGCTCTTCATTTAGTTCCTCAAGGGCCCAGTCAAGGAATAGGGTTGGTCATGGTGTCACACAGCCTCTCTCTGAGTGCAGGAAAAGCACTATCTTTTGGGAGTCCAGTGCAATAGATGTCAACATCACCCAGATCCCTATAGATGCACCAAACAAACAACCAACCAAAACACTAATAGCCTAATTTGGAAGCATGTCAAATAAAATGCTACAAAGCAGGAAGCATACAAATGTCTCTGCATATTTAATAATTATTGACTTTTTAAATTGGTTTTAAAATAAAAAGCTTTCTGGATGAAATACAGGTTTAAAAGGATTACTAGAAAGTGTGGCTTGAGTACCCCTACTTATTTTACATTAATTCTCCACTTCTATGCATTAAGCTCTACCATTCCACTAATTTCCCATAAACATATATCTGCAGTGCAAATTGTTTTACCACTGAAAATGCCTCAGATGCAATCTACTGGTATCACGAACAGATTTTTTCATAAACAGACCTGTTTATTCACTCACTGCGTATGAAATAGACTGTAAGGTGCTCATGAAAAACACAATCAGACCAGACGCTGTCTTCTTCAGAGAGCCTGACTTACTGTTTTACATAATAACAACATAAAGAATTGCATTTTATTGATATGGGAACCCATTTGATTGCTTTCTCTGATTTAACATCTTTACAAAATGTAGTAGATTAGACTCTCCATTTCATTAAAGGAAGATTACTGGCCCTGTTTCATGATCGTTTCTGATTCTCGAGGAAAAAAAATCCTCCACATAGCTTTTTGTTACTTAATTCTTAAGGTAAGTAGCAATCATAAAACTGATGTGGAACTCTCTTTGTAGAAATACATGAAAAAGTATGCATATTTTTATTTTTTTAAATTATTGTGGTGATCAAGTCAGTGTAATTAACAAATTTGTCACCTTGAACATTTATCATTTATTTGTGTTAAGAAGATTCAAACTTCTTTTTTCTAGCTATTTAACAATATATGGTAAGTCGTTAACTATAGTCACTGTAAAGTTCTATAGAATGCTAGAATGTGTTCCTCCTGGCTAGCTGACATTTTGTATACTTTAACCAACCTCTCCCTCTAACCCTTCCCCTCTCACTTCCCAGCTTTCAATATTCACCCTCTTCTAGGAGATTAACTTCTTTAGTTTTCACATACGAGTGAGAAGTGGTGGTATTTTATTTCTCTGTGCCTGACTTATTTTACTTAACATAATGTCATCCAGGCTTTCTATGCTGCCGTGAATGACAAGATTTTAATTCTTTTTTATGGCTGAATAGTACTCCATTGTGGATATGTACCATATTTTCTTTATTCATTCATCTGCTGATAGACAAGGTTAACCTGGTATCTTGGCTATTTGTGGAAAGTGCTGCAAAAAAACAAAAACAAAACCAAAACAAAACAAAATAAAAAAATGGGAGTGGATATATCTCTTTGACATCCTGATTTCATTTTCTTTGGATGTATAGCCAGTAGTGGGATTGCTGGATAATATGGTTGTGATGGTTGATATTGTGTCAACTTGATTGGATTGAAGGATGCAAGTAATTTTCCTGGGTGTGTCCGTGAGGGTGTTGCCAAAGGAGATTAACATTTGAGTCAAGGGACTGGGAGAGGCAGCCTCACCCTTAATCTGGGTGGGCACCATCTAATCAGCTGCAAGTGCAGCTAAAATAAAGCAGACAGAAGGTGGAATGAGCAGACTCACTGAGTTTTGGGGTCTTCATCTTTCTCCCGTGCTGGATGCTTCCTGCCTTTGAACATCAGACTCCAAGTTCTTCAGGTTTTGGACTCTTGGACTTACCAGTGATTTGCCGGCGGCTCTCTGGCCACAGACTGAAGGCTGCACTGTTGGCTTCCCTACTTTGGGGTTTGGGGACTTGGACTGGCTTTTTTGCTCCTCAACTTGAAGACAGCATATGGTGGGACCTCACCTTGTGATTACGTGAGTCAATTCTCCTAATAAACTCACCTTCTGATATTCATCTATCCTATTAGTTCTGTCCCTTTAGAGAACCCTGGCTGATACAATGGTAGTTCTAGTTTTAGTTTCTTGAAGAACCTCTATGTTGTTGTTGTTGTTTTTCATAATGGCTGTACTAATTTACATTCCCACCTACAGTACATAAGAGTTTGCCTTTCTCTGTACGCTCTCTAGCATTTATTTTTTGTCTTTTTGATAATAGTCATCTTAACTAAAGTGAGATGGTAGCTCGTTGTGGTTTCGATTTGCTTTACCTGATGATTAGTCATGTTGAGCATTTTCATATACTTGTTGGCCAAATGTGTGTCATCTTTTCAGCGATATCTATTTAGATTTTTCACAGAATTGAGTTCCTTATATATTCTGGGTATTAATCCCTTGTCAGATGAATAGTTTGCAGATACATTCTTCCATTCTGTAAGTTGCCTCTGTGCTCTGTTGATTACGTCCTTTGCTGTGTAGAATCTTTTTAGTTTGATGTAATCCGATTTGTCTATTTTTCGTTTTGTTGCCTGTGCTTTTGAGTCTTATTCATAAAATTTTTTGTGCAGACCAATGTTCTGAAGCATTTTCCCTATGTTTTCTTCTAGTAATTTCATACTTTCAGGTCTTATATTCATTTTGATTTCTTTTTTGTGTATGGTAAGAGATAGGGGTTAGTTTTATTTTTCTGCATACAGATATCCAGTTTTCACAGCACTATTTATTGTATTGGCTGTCCTTTCCCCACCAAATGTTCCAGATGCTTTTGTCAAAAATCAGTTGGCTGTAAATACATGTATTTATTTCTGCGTTGTCTATTCTGTTCCATTGGTCTACGTGTCTGTTTTTATGCCAGTACCAAAACATGGTTTTTATGTATGAAGAGCAGAGAAAACACAAGATATTCTTTTTCTTTTATTTTTAATAGATAATCATAGTGGGAGAAACTTTTACAGCTCACATGCACTTTTAGAGACTTTCTATTAATTATATGCTATGTAATTGCTTATGTCAGATGTGTACTGACTCTTGGGTCAGATGGATACCAAAAAGATACCCATTTCCTAGATGAAAAGATTGAAAACATCAGTGTCAGTACTCTTCCAGGAAGAGAAAGTAGTGTGTGAACTGAAAGGAGGAAGATTTAAGATGCTCCTGACTTCTCACTGACCCCTCAACTCAAGACATTAAAAAAAAAATGGCAATGGGTCTCATTCAAAGCTTTTGCTAATTGGTATCAAATACAATCTTTTTAGTTTTTCCTCTTTTGTCATAGACCTAAGACAATATTTTGCTAGTCTCCCTCCTGAATGCTTTGTTCCACTTGAATGTGTGCCTACCTTCAGTAGATGACCCCTTACCCGCAGCCACAGGCTCTGCGACTGCCAGCAAAGGTCGGCTGGCCAGGGCAGGCTGCCCACAGACCCATGGCTGCAGAGAGAGCACTGCTGCCACAGGCCCGCGGGGTGTGTCTTCCCTTGACACACCTTGGCTCTTTTTTCTGCCTATATTGGGAAAGAGAAATCTGACCTAGCAACTGGTAACTAAGGAAGATGCTTTACAAAAACAGAGAATCTATCCCACACGGGTGTCGGTGATAAAACCAAGACATCCCATGTGGAATGCTAGAATGGTCCTAGTAAGGACACAGTGCATGCCAGTTACTATTTCCATTACTACTAGTAGTTGATTAATAATGAGAGCAGGATCTCATTTCATTCCCCAATCTACAGGTCTTACGTTTGAGTGTACATTTAAATCAACTAGGAAGCTTTATACAAGTACCAATGCCTTAGTCCACTGCCAAGGATTCAAATTCAGATAGGATGGGGCCCAGCATGGTTCAAAACTTCCCTGGATGATTTTAATATATAGCTAAGTGTGAGAGCCCACTGATCCAATGCTTGAAGTGAAAATTACTGTCACCTAATTTGCGGATGAGAATAAAGAGGCCCAGGGAGATTTAGTTATTTGTTCAAGGCCACACATCTGAGTGTTGGAGCTATGATTACCACCCTGGCTTTTCTGAGCCCAAAGTTGAAATCCTTCAGGGTAACAACTCCCAACTGCAGCTGAGTATTAGAATCACTCAGGGTATGGATGGATGTCTGGACCTCATTCAACATCAGACATCCTTATTGTCAAAGTTTCCCAGATGAATCTGTTGTAAAAAGCAGATCTGAAATCAATCTCAATGACCTGAAAAATGACCAACTGTGTTAAAAGTTCTTGGGGTGCATGTTAAGCAATAGTGATTCCAGGTTAACACCTAGCTCTACTAAGTCAGTTCATATGAGCTCCCCAGCTCATATGAACTGGATGAAAAGATTGAAAACTTTTCAATCTTTTGAAAAGTTTGAAAGATGGGGGCCAAGGATCTGGGCTTAAAATCTAGATGAAGCTTTTCTGGCATTTTTTTTTTTTTTTAAATACACAGAACTTTTAGAACTAATGCTCCACATTATGCATCCAAGTATTTACATTTTAGTTGACTGTTCTCCGATTCTCTTTCTCTCTCTCTCTTCTCTTCTTGTCTCTCACTTTTCCCGTCCCCACTACTTCCCCATGTGTGTGTGTCTTTGTCTGTAAGTCTGTGTGTCTGCCTATTTAAATAAAATGACTCATCAGAATAAATTCATTTTCAGACTGAAGACCTTTAGCAGAAAATTATACTTAATTAACATCTATTGGTAAAGTTATCTAAGATGTACCATCTCATCCTTCACTCCGTAGTAAGCAGAAATATATATATATATATGAAATTTGTTTTAGTTTCTAATTTAGATTAATCTGGTTTTATTCTTCTTTCCATTGGTAGTTAGCATAAAATAGTAAGGTATTATTTTATTTATATTTCCTGAATTCACTTATACAGAGAAAAGAGAAGGACAGAATTAAACATGGGGACAGATGAGGGAGTAAAGATGAAACTGAGGAAGATGAAAAACAAACTGAAGGTAATGAAGCAATTGCTGGAAGAAGGACTAGACAAAGGAAAATTGAATTGAAGACTCTTATTCTAAGTGACGTAGCTCAGGAATGGAAAACCAAACATCGTATGTTCTCACTCATAAGTGGGAGCTAAGCTATGAGGATGCAAAGGCATAAGAATGAGACAATGGACTTTGGGGACTCGGGGGAAAGGGTGAGAGGGGGGTGAGGGATAAAAGACTACACATTGGGTACAGTGTACACTGCTCAGGTGATGGGTGCACCAAGATCTCAGAAATCACCACTAAAGAACTTGCTCATGTAACCAAACACCAGCTGTTCCCCAAAAAAACCTACTGAAATAAAACAAAATCAATTAAAAAAATAGAAAAAGAAGGGATGGAACAGAACAAGAGAGTGAAAGAAGGACCTAGAAGAAATGAAATAGGAAAGGGACAGGAAGAAACACATGGTAATTTATTTAGTGTTTACCAAGTTCTTTTTTATTTGATCCTCAAACAACTCTGTGAGAGAAGCACTACGTGTCAGCAGTGTCAGGAGCAGCTGAACACTGTGCTGCCAAGAGGCCCAGGACCCGCCTGTGGTTATCTCTCTAGGAAGTGGGGACGAGAAAGCAGAAACCTGCCGACCTGACTGTTCTTTCAGTTTTGCTTTCTATCCAACCAATTGTATGAAAAGCACTCATGGATATCATTTCTTCCTAAAAGCTGGAGAAACTCTGTGGGAAATACATGCAGGGCCCGAAGGTCAGGAAGAACAGGGCCTGTGGCCTCAGAATTTAGCTTCGGCTTGGGTGTCTTTACCTGAATTGTCACATAAGGAAAATCTTGACTCAAGCATAAGTCAAGCACGTCTTTTGTCTTCTAGTTTTCCTTCTCTTGCCTAACTAGGGCCAAAGCTCAAGTTCCAACCAGAGGGCTGCGTCAGTGACTAGACTTGAAAGGTTGCAGGGCAATGCCGTTGCTACCACAGTCAGTGCATGGGGAGCTCACGCTGAGCGGGACGGCATGGTGGGATACTTGTGTCGTGTACTTTGTAACTTACCAGCAGGCCCTATTCCTTCCATCTCATGCTTGAGTGACAAGGTGCTCTAAATGTCCTGTCCCTTTTCTCCTCTACTGCTTAGAAGTACAGAGAGGGAGCCGTCTGCCTCCCATAGATTTACAGAGAGGGAGCCGTCTACACTCCAGTAGATTTACAGAGAGGGAGCCCTCTACACTCCAGTAGATTTACAGAGAGGAAGCCGCCTACACTACAGTAGATTTGCACAGCACATCCTCTCTGGTTGTTTTTTGTTTTATTTTGCTTTGTTTTCCCATACACTTAGAAATGTCTGAAGTAGTTCTCCTGAGGTTGGACTTGATTTACTGGTAAGGGCTAAAAAGGATGACTTACTCACCTGGGTCCAGAGCCCAGAGTAGGTGAGGTCTAGAAGACGAGCTGGACATTAATTGTAACCAAATGGAGCAGAAGGCAAGGACTCAGAGTTAGGGAAGCAGCAGCCGCAAGCGGTAGAATGGAGTCAACTCGGAGAGTAGAGGCAGCCTGTTTAGAGGAAAATGGTAAAAATGGGAATGAAACCTGGATAAGTGTATTGAAATGCTGACGTATTCTCAGGTCCAGGCAAAAGAGATACACAGAGAGAGGCATTCTGGCCTCCCTCCAGACTGGGTGATGATAAAAGCTCCTGTTCATGGGCACGGGGTCTTTTTACATGCCTGCACTTTTCCTAGGCAGAGGCTGGTGCGTCTTTGGAAAAAACAGTCACAAGATAATTGTGCTTTCCTCCAGTTATCTCTAACATGTGTTTTATGGACCAAAAGACGTGTCATCTGAGCAACTGAGGAGTGAAAACAGGGCACAGAGATCCTGCTGTGTGTGCAAGTCTTGGAAATCTGTTTTCCTGAACAAACAAGTTAGTTGAAAGAACAAAGTCTGAAAGTGAATCATAAACTCTTGTTTTGTTAGAGCAGAAACTGTTTTTGAAAACATCTACGTTGGATATTTGGGCACAGATGGTCAATGTAGGACCAGAAATTAACTATAAATTTCCAAGAAGGAGTTAGGCCAGCTGACTAGTCTGTTGTGTCTTTTTTTCCCACAATAATTCAAAGGCAAAGATAACAAAAATTATTCAACACACTGAAAACATTATACACTGTTCAAGACTCCAAGTAAACAGCTTTTGTTAACTCTTGCATAAATAAGTTTAATAAATGGAAAAAAAAAATCTTAATATAAAAGAGGCTCAAAATGAGTTTTGAATTTGGCCAAGCAAAAATTAATGTAAACAATATGGTGAGTTTTTTTTGTAAATGCTAAGGCATTATGAATTAATAAGAAAAATTATGTAGCTGAAGGAAATCCTCTGTATTGCATTACTGTTTTTACTAAAAGACGATATTACTTTTTGAATGGGAAAACAAATTATATTAAATGTTAAAATTCCAGATACTTTGAGGCAATATATTAAAATATTTTCTTTTCAGAACATTAACGTATCTATTGGAAAACCTTTGGACATCTGAATAAAATTTATATGACAACTTAGAATGTAGACATACTTGTTTAGACTACATAAAAACTGTTTAAAGTTTATCTTTCCCATTGTAATCTGGGGAACTCAGCCTAAAAGCTCCACAACTCTTGGAAGATACTTGTCTAATTGTAAAAAAACTGGCTGACTTTTAAAATGTTCAAGAGGACTTTCTCAAGTAAAATAAAAATATTGACTGAAGTTTTAGACAAATTACTTCAAAAACAAAACCAAGAAGAACTCCTGTGTTTTAAAATAAGCACATTGATAGAAGTTCCCCCACTTTTGGATAATACATAAAACCATGATGACTTTCACTGTTTTGGAAATCTCTGAATCAAGCTCTGTTCATTTCCGTTTGCCCCCAGTAGAGGACTGAGCAATATTTGACTAAAGTAGCATGGATAGAAATATATAAAATAGTGAATGACATTTGATTACTCACAATTTTTTTTTTTTTTTTTTGAGACGGAGTCTCACTCTGTTGCCCAGGCTGGAGTGCAGTGGCCGGATCTCAGCTCACTGCAAGCTCCGCCTCCCGGGTTTAGGCCATTCTCCTGCCTCAGCCTCCCGAGTAGCTGGGACTACAGGCGCCCGCCACCTCGCCCAGCTAGTTTTTTGTATTTTTTAGTACAGACGGGGTTTCACCGGGTTAGCCAGGATGGTCTCCATCTCCTGACCTGGTGATCCGCCCGTCTCGGCCTCCCAAAGTGCTGGGATTACAGGCTTGAGCCACCGCGCCCGGCCTGATTACTCACAGTTTTTTAACTGATTTACATAGTGCTTGCTCAATTTTGCATCCCATTTGCACATATGGCCATAATTAAAGATCAATGATATGAAACTACAACTTTAGTGTTTACACACTGAGATTTTAAACCAACCAGTTCCACTAATTTCTCACTTTATAATGACTTAGTGTGAGCATCACAAATTATTGCTTTTGGCAGTTTAGATGTGGCAGCCATGAGACTGTGTACAGGGCAGTGGTCCTCCTGGGTCCACTCTGCCAGGAGTCCAGGCCCTTTCCCCAGAATTAACTCTTTTCCAAAAGGAGTAGGTAAATATCCCCTCCCATCAAGTGGAGAATTCACAGTATAACCTGAGAACTATCTACATCCACTCAAGGGCAGTGTCAAGTATATGCCCGAAGCATGGATTCCTCACAAGAAAGACTGAGGGCAGGCAAGTCACGAGATAGGTGCTTGGACAGAGCAGCCCCAGACCTGGGCGCCAGGCATTAGTGGCTGAGAGAGCAGGAGGAGCAGCAAGAACTAGGAGGCAGGTACTTCACAGGCAACCAGTGTATCAGTCAGTTCTCATGCTGTTATAAGGACATACTCAAGACTGGGTCATGTATAAAGGAAAGACGTTTAATGGACTCACAGTTCTGCAGGGCTGGGGAGGCCTCAGGAAACTTACAATCATGGTGGAAGGGGAAACAAACATGTCCTTCTTCACATGGTGACAGGAACGAGAAGAATGAGAGCTGAACAAAGGGGGAAGCCCCTTGTAAAACCATCAGATCTCCTGAGAAATCACTCACTATCATGAGAACAGCATGCAGGAAACCACCCCCACGATTCAATAACTTCCCACTGGGTCCTCCCATGACACGTGGGGATTGTGGGAACTACAATTCAACATGAGATTTGAGTGGGGCACAGCCAAAGCATATCAACCAGTTATCTATAGGCAAGTGTAAGAGGAAAGAAGCAAAACAGAGAGGGATTTCCAGGGACAGGTAGGTAGGTGAGAAATGCCCTTCCTATTCCATTTATCAGTAGACACATGCTTTGTTTCCTCAGAGCATAGCCTAGAGCAGGAACACACAGGAAGTCAGCACCTGGGCACAGAATTGTCCCAAAATGCAGCTTGGAGTGCAGAACAGGGCTGTATAGAGAGAAGCCCCCTCTGCCTGGGAACTGTAGGAGTTCTTTGCTGGGGAAAACATTTTGAGTTCAGTTGTAGAGGATGAGAATAACTTTCTAGATGTAAATTTAAAAGTTAAGTATATTCTTGGCATGAGTCAATTGAAGAAAAAGGGACACCGGTACAGAGTGAGAATTTCAAGGTGACAGAATCACAAGTGTCATTTGAGGATGGGATGGGATGGGATGGGGAGAGATGAGGTTCACAGGGGCGTTTGAGGCAAGACTGTGAGGGATGAAATGACTGGCCATGGTATTTGAAACGGCTTCTGTGGAACATCGTGTGTGTGTGCGCGCGCGCGCACGCGTGTGTGCACATGCACATGTGTGGTTGTATCCATGCTTATGCACTAACTGAGATGACAAGAGAGATGGAGAAGCAGCCCCTCAAATATAAGAATTTCAACTTTGGATGTCTTCCATTTGAAATGCTGTGAGACCCCTGTGTAGAGATGACCGGAATGCAGATGGAGTTACAAGGGTAAGGAAATCTCTGACAAAATATAGACCCAGGGCCTTCAAGACTGACACAGGTAAAGCCATACCCCTGAGCGGGGAGGGCAGCAGGGTCTGGGGCCGCCTCACTGACCTCTGAGACTCCTCTTCCCCTCAGAGAGGCACAGTCACGACTTCTCACCCTAACCTAGTCATGCCCACAGTGACAATGCCCATTTTCCTTATCACTCTATAGTATAGGTAAACAGAGTTTGGGCCATTTAAACAGGCATCACTCAAGGTGAATTAAGGACCTGTCAGAGACTATTCCTCAGAGATTTCCATTAAAAATAATCACTGTTGCTAATTAGCTTCACAAACACCACATAATATTGTCATTGGTTATCAAACACACGTTGATGCTTTACATTTTAACATTTATGAAGAGTGTGCACATCTTCCAGACATTGATGGCCAGGAGCACTCAAGATGGAGTTGCCGGCTGGGTGCTGTGGCCCACGCCTGTAATCCCAGGACTTAGGGAGGCTGAGCCTTGTGGATCACTTGAGGCCAGGAGTTCATGACCAGCCTGGCTAACATGGTGATACCCTGTCTCTACCAAAAAAGAAAATTAGCCAGGCATGGTGACACATGCCAGTAATCCCAGCTATTTGGAAGGCTGAGGGACAAGAATCACTTGAACCTGGGAAGTGAAGGTTGCATTGAGCTGAGATTGTGCCACTGCACTCCAGCCTGGGTGATAGAGTGAGACCCTGTCACAAAAAAAAAAAAAAAAAAAAAAGGAGTTGCCATTGTCCTCATCATGTGTGACCTCAGCTGTCATTCTAGGTCATGTTGGGGCAATGGGAACCCCTCAACATTTCAGGTAACAAAACACTTAAGGAATTAAAAACAGATGTTTCATTATAAGAAGGGGGTTAATTCATTAAGAGAACATACTAATCCTAAAGTCTTGTGCACCTAATGGAGTTTATAAATACATGGAACAAGAACGGAGAACTGATAGAGACAGAAGGAGAATAGAAAACTCCACAATTAATTCAGAGATTTCAATACCTGTCTCTCAATAATTGATAGAAAATTGTTAAGAATATAGAAGATTTGAACAGCATCACCAACCAATTTGACCTAGTTGACTTTTATAGACCAATCAAAGCACACAATATTTCAAATGCACACAAAAAGACTATATTTTTCGCCATAAAATAAGAGAAATAAAGACACATGTCCACACAAGTACATATATAAAAGTATTTATTGCAGGTTACTATGTAATATTCAAAACCTGGAAACAAGTCAAAATGCCATCACAGATGAGTGGATAAACATACTGTGATACATCCACACAATGGAACACTACACAGCAAAGAATTAAATAAGCCACTGATAAACATGACAACATGGGTGAATTCCAGAATAACTGTGTGTCATGAAAGAAGGCAGACCCAAAAAGAAACTTGTACAATGGTGTAAAATTAAATAACATTTTGGTAAATGAAAATTTTTCGAGAGAGACAAATCAGATTAGTATTTGCCTTTGAACAAGAGTGTAGTTTGAAAGGAAGGATGTCAGGGAGGAACTACAAAGGATATGAGAGAACATTTGGATTGGGAGGTGGTAGACAGATTCCCTTCTTAGATTGTGGTGCTGGCTTCACAGGTATGTCCATATGTAAGACGTATCAAAGCTTTTAAGATATGCAGTTTATTATGTGTCAATCATGACTCATAAAGATATTAAACCTCTCAATAAGTACAAATTAGAAATTTGAAATGAGAAGACCATTTTACAGCATTGTTTATTTGGTGGTGCTTTTCTTCCTTAGTGGCACATAGAACAATAGCTCACCCTGTGATGAGTGGCTGGGGTGTTCAATCTTTTGGCTTCCCTGGGCCACACTGGAAGAAGAATTGTCTTGGGCTACACATAAAATACAACACTAATGACAGCTGATGAGGGTTAAAAAAAATCACACACACAAAAATCTCATAAAGTTTTAAGAAAGTTTATGAATTTTTGTTGGGCCACATTCAAAGCCATCCTGGGCCACACGTGGTCCATGGGCCATGGGTTGGACAAGCTTAATGAATGGTGTCTGGGATTCACTACAACGCAGGTGTACTTTGATGCCCTTATAGATCCTCAGGAACCAGTGTCTAAGGAGACAAGGAACATTACACCTAATTGATCATGGAGCTCATTTTAAAGTAATTGTTGGCAGTTTCTATGTACAGAGAAAGAATAATCTAGACAATCCTGATTGCAAAATAGAACTTTCTTTTAAAAGCACACAGGTATTAGCTCATCCTAACTTCTGCTCGTTCATCTTCCTTGAGGACAGTAACTCTCTGAATGGAACACCAAGGCCTTGATGTGTCCAGTATTTACTCAGGAGCTTCACTACAGTAGCAGAGAGGTTGCTCGATTTTCACAGATTCTGGAACTTGAAGAGATTCTGCAGCTGGAAGTTTGGATTGAGACCCACCAGCACAGAGAGGCAGTTAGAGCCACAGGAGGGAATAAGCCCACCGACGTAGCAAGGTAGAGATTAGAAGACAGGCAAGGTCAGAACTCCAAGGTAGACTATTTTTCACAAAACAATCTGGCTAGGTTCCTTCATTAGATGCAAGAAAATGATAGACAGGAGTAAAGAGAAAACACTGACTTTGTCTTGATGGATCAGCCTCCTACATGATGAGGGTTGGGTGGCCAAGCCTGCGCTCATACGCTCATGTATTGTCTGCAATTAGCAGCAATGACTATTTTCACTAGTAGATCATATTAACAATCTATGATGAAGTAGCCTTCCATGATTTTGCCATTTATTAAAATAACACTTCAACGTTAAAGAATGTACATCTTTCCTTTTTCCAAAAGGAAGGAGTTAAGGCATCATATAAACAACAACAACAAAAATAAAACAAACAGAATATCCCACCAAATGAAAAATTCAAATAAATGGAAACCAAGCAGGATGAAGCAGCTAAGTGCATTTTAGATGCCCAGCTTTAAGCTTTGTGGCAGCCACAGGAAAGCAGTAAATACAGCACTGTACAAACTATTGTAAAAACTTGGGCACACTCAGCAACCCTCAGGAGAGAACTTTCCTCTTCTCATGCCCCTGACTGACCTGGGAGACTCAGATGGCTAAGATGCACACTCTTGCCACAACCACTTCACGGTAAACATAGAAATGGTATTCGTCTGCATACAACTCTAAGCAACTGTTCATGCAAGTCAGATACGATATGGAAGTATTATTTTATTAAAATGTTAATTTTATCTAGTCTTTTATTTGGTCCAAAGATGGAACTTAGACTCTTTAGATTGTAGCATCCTTTAGATTATCTTGCTCAAGTGTTGTTTGATGGAAATCAAGCTTCGGGTAGCAGCTGAATGGCAGGAGGTAACAATTATATTAATTTGCTGGAATACGATTGTTTTAATTGCTGATTAGGGACACAGACATAGACCCTGGCAGCCAGATAAGCAGGGCTAGAGTCATTCTTTCCTTTAAAAAATCAGGGAATCCAATAGGAAGTCCACCCTATGGAACACAGAGGTGGGGTGGAGGGGTAGCTAAAGGCAAAGACAGAATTGTTCTCCAAAAGCAGGGTGGGGTCTGTTACAGAGTGTGAACGTATATTAATTCTGCTAAGGACTCAGAGCTCGCCACCACAGAGCAGTGCTGCTTTGTGTTGTCCCCTGACCTTCTCGACCCTATTTTCTGTAGTACTCGTGAGTAATGCAGGCTCCTGGGTCCTACACCAGACCTGCTGAGTAGGAATATTGACAGGGTGATGACTGAAGGCCTCAGGAACATGTAGTTTAAAGTGTTTCCCAGTTATTCTTAGACATTTTGAAATTTGGTAACTACTGCCCAAAAACGGTTTCACTTGGGGAAAAAAAAAAGTCTCAGAGCTGGTGTTGCCAGTTACTCTGGGAAGAATCATTCCTTCCTTCTATTCCTCATTTCTTGTTTCTCTTCCTATACTCTTTTCCTCATTTCTTCTTTTCTCCCTTTCTTCCTTGTGCATTTATTGAGTGGCTACTATATTGAGGGCCCCATGTAAAGTATTGAGGCTACAGAAATTTATTAGGTAGTCATCTGCCTTGAGCCACATGACTTCCAATGTGACTGACGAGAAGAATTAACTGCAACAGAGATCTTTTAAAATGAACTGAAATAGCCTGCTCTGCAGGATTATTTGATGTTTATCACTTTGCTGTTGGAGAAAAACCATCATGCATATCTCTGCTTGATTGGTGAATGTTCAGCCCATCTTTTTGGTATTAGACATAAACAAATGTCACTTGTTTCTTGTAATCATTCCTGGTACCTGACAGGTGGGAGTGTAAATTAGTTCAACCATTGTGAAAGACAGTGTGGTGATTTTTCAAGGATGTAGAACCAGAAATACCATTTGACCCAGCAATCCCATTCCTGGGTATATACCCAAAGGATTATAAATCATTCTACTATAAAGACACACACACACATATGTTTTATTGCAGCACTATTCACAATAGCAAAGACTTGGAACCAACCCAAATGCCCATCAACGATAGACTGGATAAATAAAATGTGGCGTATATATACCATGGAATACTCTTCAGCCATAAACAAGGATGAGCTCATGTCCTTTGCAGGGACATGGATGAAGATGGAAACCATGATTCTCAGCAAACTAACATAGGAAGAGAAAACCAAACACGGCATGTTCTCACTCATAAGTGGGAGCTGAACAATGAGAACACATGGACAGGGAGGGGAACATCACACATTGGGGCCTTTTGGGGGTGCGGGGATAGGAGAGGGATAGCATTAGGAGAAATATCTAATGTAGATGATGGGTTGATAGCTGTAGCAAACCGCCAAGGCACGTGTATACCTATGTAATGAACCTGCATGTTCTGTACATATATCCCAGAACTTAAAGTATGTGTGTATATATATATGTGTGTGTATATATATATGTGTGTGTGTGTATATATATATATATATATCCTGAACTGATTCAAGTTCCTGTTTAAACACCCTCACTTAATATACATTACATTAAAACTTTTAAAATTCAAATGCTTTCTTCTTAAACTGTAGTATAGAATCAGTGCTTGGGAAAGATATATCTCACTAAGAGTCTTTCTGAAACTACACCCATTTGGCACAAAAAGAGGAGGGGGGTTACATAACTTAAGCCCCAAGGCAAAGTGTTTGTCATGAGAGTTTAATGCTGAATTCTTGTAATACGTCACTCACAGCCTGCAGAGATTCAGTCAACAGTAGGCATTTTTTTGCACGTGCATTGTTTTCCAGACACGATCTGAACCCTGGGAATTCAAGGCTGAATAGTACAAAGTCCTTTCCTTACAGAGTTCAGGACCCAGCAGTGGAGGCCAGATAAGGGTAAGCTGAAGAGGTGCATCCATTGCTCCTGCAGAATTTCTCTGTAGGTCATGATCACATTTTAGAGTTCATTTTCTATTTTTCCATATCAAGTTCTTTTTCTTTCAATTTTTTTTAGAGGGTCAGGTGAAACTTAACCTCTGTCTTTTTCCAGTCTTACTCTTTCTTTATTAAGTAAAAGTTGTGTGTGCTTATAGTGTACAACATATTGTTTTAATATATGTATACATTGTGGAATGGCAAAATCAAGCTATTTAACATATGCATTACATCACACACATTTTTTGTAGTGAGAACACTTAAAATCTGTCATAGCATTTTTCAGATATACAATATGTTGTTTTTAACTGTAGTCACCATGTCATACAATAGAGATCTTGAATGTATTCCTTCTGTCTACCTGAAATTTTGTATCCTTTGATGAACATCTCCTCAACTGCTTCATCCCTCAGCTTATGGTAACCACCATTTTACTGTTTCTATGAGTTTGACTTTTTTTTCACATATAAGTGAGATCATGTGGTCTTTGTTTTTCTGTGCCAGGCTTACTTCATTTAACACATTGTCTTCCAGGCTCATCTGTGTTGTCACAAATGACAGAATTTCCTTCTTTTGAAAAGTCAAATAGTATCACGTTGTCTCTATAAAAATACAAAAATTTGCCAGGCACATGGTGGTGCATGTCTGTAGTCCCAGCTACTCAGGAGGCTGGGGGCGGGGGAAGGCTGCTTGATCCTGGGAGGTTGAGGCTGCAGTGAGCCATGATCACACCACTGCACTCTAGCCTGGGCAACAGAGCAAGACCCTGTCTCGAAAGAAAAAAAAAGATAAAGATTATAGTACTCTATTGTGTACCACATTTTCTTTATCCCTTCACCTACTGATGATCAGTTAGGTTGCTTCCATATCTTGGCTATTGTAAATAGTGATAAACTAAACATGGGAGTGCTGATATTAATTCCTTTGGATACATGCCCAGAAGTGAAATTGTTGGATCATATGGGAATTCTGTCTTTAGTTTTTTTGAGGTGTCACCATACTCTTTTCCAAAATGGCTATACTAATTTACATTCCCTTCAACAGTATACAAGAGTTCCCTGTTCTGCACGTCTTTACCAACACTTGTTATCATTCATCTTTTTGATAGTAGCCACTCTAACAGGTGTCAGATGTCATCTCATTGTTTTAATTAGCATTTCCCTGATGATTAGAGACATTGACTTTTTAAATACATCTGTTGGCTATTCATATCTCTTCTTTTGAGAAATATCCCTTAAGATTCTTTTCCCATTTTTAAGTTGGGTATTTTTTTGTCATTGAGTTGTTTGAATTCCTTATATGTTTTGGATATTAGCCCCTTATCAGATGTACGGTTTATAAATATTCTCTTTCATTTCATGGGCTATCTCTTCACTCTCTTAATTGTTTACTTTGCTGCACAGAAGCTTTTTATTTCCATGTAATCCCATTTGTCCATTGTTACTTTCATTGTCGTACTTTGGAGTCCTATACAAGAAATAATTGCCCAGACCAATGTCATATTTTCCTTATGTTTTCTTCTAGCAATTCTACAGTGTCAGGTCTTATATTTAAGTTATTTGTGTTTTGAGTTGACTTTTCTATATGGTATGAAATAAACATTCAATTTCATCCTTCTGCACATAGATATTCGGTTTTCCTAACACCATTTATTGAAGAGACAACTCTCTCCCCATCATGTATCCTTGGTACCTTTGCTGAAATTAATCGACTATACAAGTGGAGATTTATTTTTATGTTCTCTATTCTGTTTCACTGGTCTGTATGCCAGTTTTTACGTCAATACCATGCTCTTTTGATTATGATAGTTTTATCATATATTTGGAAGTCAGGTGGAGTGATACCTCTGGCTTTGTTCTTTTTGCTCAATTGGTTTTGCTATTGAAAGTCTGTTGAGGTTCCATACAGATTTTACGATTTTTTCCTATTTAAGTGAAAAATGTCATTGTTATTTTGATAGAGATTGCATTAAATCTGTAAATTGCTCACATTTTGTTAAAAGGTGAACATTTTAACAAAATAATCCTTCTGGTTCATGAACACAGGGTATCTTCTCACTTATTTTTGTCTTCTTCAGTTTCTTTCATCAGCATTTTATAGTTGCAGTGTACAAGTCTTTTACCTCTTTGGCTACATTTATTCCTGTTTGTTTGTTGGCTGCTATTATGAATGGGATTATTTTCTTAATCTTTTTCCTGAATAGTTTGTTGTTAGGGTATAGAATTCACTACCAAAAGAAAAATAGAACGCTACTAATTTTTGTATATTGATTTTGTATCCTGCAACTGCACTGAATTTGTTTATTACCTTTTTCAGTTTTTTTTTGTTTGTTTGTTTGTTTTTGTAGAGTCCTTAGAGTTTTCTACATATAAGATCAGGTTTTATGAAAACAGAAACTTTAATTTATTCTTTTCCAATTTGGGTGCTTTTTAAAATTCTTGTTCTTGCCTAGTTGCTCTGGCTAGGACTTCCATTACTATGTTGAAGCAAAATGGCAAGAGTGGACATTCTTTTTTTTGTTCCTGATCTCATGGGAAAAGATTTCAGCTTTCTACTGTGGAGTATGATATTAGTTATTGGCTTGGTATATATGACCTTTATTGTGTTGAAGTACATTTTTTTTCTGTTTCTAATTTGTTGAGAGTTTGTGTCACAATAGGATGTTGAATTTTGTTGGATAACTTTTCTGCATCTGTTGAAGTGATCATGTTATTTTTGTCCTTCATTCTGTTAATGAGGTGCATTGCATTTATTGATTTGCATATCTTGAACCACCTTGCATCCTAGGAACAAATTTCACTTGGTCATAGTGAATGATTCTTCATGTGCATTGAATTAGGTTTACTAGTATTTTGTTGTGGATTTTTGCATGTATGTTCTTCAAGGTTATTGGTCTGTAATTTTCTTCTGGTTTTCTTGTCATTGACTGGTATGATTGTAATGCTGGCCTTATAAAATGAGTTTGGAGGTATTCCCTTTTATTAAATTTTTTGAGAGACTGTGAGAAGGATTGGTACTAGTTTTTCTTTAAATGTTTGGTAGAATTCAGGAACAAAGCTATCAGGTTCTGAACTTTTCTTTGATGGGGATATTTTATTATAGATTTAATTTCTTATGAGTTATTGGTCAGTTCAGATTGTTGATTGCTTCATTATTCAATCTTGGTACGTTAGGTGGGTCTAGGAAATTATGTATTTCTTCTAGGTTATCCAACTTCTTGATGAATAACTGTTCATATTAGTTTCTTATGGTCCCTTGTATTTCTGTGGTATCAACTGTAGTGTCTTCTCTTTCAATTCTAATTTTATTTATTTCAGTCTTCTCTCCTTTTTTTCTTGGTTAATCTAGATAATCATTTGTCAATTTTGTTTTATCTTTTCAAGAAACCAACACTTAATTTTGTTCATCTTTACTAATGTTTATTTAGTCTCCATTTCATTTATTTGTGCTCTGAGCATTATTGTTTTTCTTTCTTTTATTCACTTTGGGCTTAGTTTGTTCATCTTTTTCTAGTTTCTTGAGGTGAACTTTAGGTTTTTTATTTGAGATATTTTTTTTTTGATATAGATGTTTATTGCTATAAGCTTCTCTCTTAGATATGCTTTTGCTGCATTTCATAAGTTTGGTATGTTGTATTACCATTTTCTTTTATGTCAAGATATTTTAAATTTTCTCTTTAAATTTCGTATTTGATTTTTTGTGTAGAAAAATGTTTAATTTCCACATATTAGTGAATTTTCCAACATTCCCGTTATTGATTTCTAGTTTCATATTCTTGTCATCAGAAAAGATACTTGCTATGATTTCAATCTTTTAAAGTGTGTTGTGACATTTTTTTGTGGCCTAACATATGACCTATCTTGGAGAACGTTCTGTGTGCATTTGAAGAGAATTTATATTTTGGTGCAGTTGGATGGAATGTTCTGTATATGTCTGTTAGGTCCATTTGGTCAAAGGCTCAGTTCAAGTCCAGTGTTTCCTTATTGATTTTCTGTCTGGATCATTTGTCCATGGTAGAAAGTGGGGATATTTAAGTCCCTTATTATTATTGCATTGCAGTCTCCCTCTAATTGCTTTGTACATTTAGGTGCTCCTATATTGGGTGTATATGTATTAATTATTGTTAGAGTTCCTTGATTCATTGATCCATTTATTGTTATATAAGGACTTTGTCTATTTTTAAGTTTTTGACTTAAAGTCTATTTTATCTGATATAGGTGTAGCTATTCCTGCTCTCTTTTTGTTCCATTTGTTTGGAATATCTTTTTCTATCCCCTCACTTTTAGTCCATCTGTATCCTTCAAAATAAGATGAGTCTCTTATAGGCAGTATATGGTTGGGTCTTTATTTTTTATCCATTCATCCACTCTATGATTCTTAATAAAAACATTTCGTCTATTTGCATTCAAGGTAATTATTCATTGGGAAAGACTATTCTCATATTTTTATTTTGTTGTTGTTTTGTAAATTCTTTTGTTCTTTCTTTCTTTTTTGCTGCCTTTTTCTATGATTAGATTATTTTCTCTAGTGGTATGCTTTAATTCCTTACTTTTAATTTTCTGTGTATCTAATATAGTTTTTTTGCTTTGTGGTTACTATAAGGCTGACCTAAAACGTACTTCGAACAGGCTATTTTAAACTGATAACAACTTAAATTTGATTGCACTAAATAGCTATATTTTTACCACCCTCAATCTCACACTTTGTTTTTGATATCACAATTTACATAATAGTCTATTGAAAATACCCTAATTTGGCCGGGCGTGGTGGATCAAGCCTGTAATCCCAGCACTTTGGGAGGCTGAGACGGGCGGATCACGAGGTCAGGAGATCGAGACCATCCTGACTAACACGGTGAAACCCTGTCTCTACTAAAAACTACAAAAAACTAGCCAGGCGAGGTGGCGCCTGTGGTCCCAGCTACCCGGGAGGCTGAGGCAGGAGAATGGTGTGAACCCGGGAGGTGGAGCTTGCAGTGAGCTGAGATCCGGCCACATCACTCCAGCCTAGGTGACAGAGTGAGACTCCGTCTCCAAAAAAAAAAAAAAAAAAAAAAAAAAGAAAATACCCTAATTTATTACGGCTATATATTTTAATAGTTTTCCTTTAACCTTCATACTAAAGATATAAGGGATTTACATACCACTTACACATTATTAGAGTATTCTGAATTTGACACTGTACTTGCTTTTACCAATGGGTTTTACATTTTTATGTGTTTTTGTGTTACTAATTAGCGTTCTTTTATTCCCGCTTGAAAAACTTTCTTTAGCATTTATTGTAAGATAGGTCTAGTGGTGGTGAACTCCTTCAGCTTTTCTATGTCTGGGAAGGTCTTTATCCTTCCTTCACTTTTGAAGGACAACTTTGCTGTGCACACTATCCTTGGCAGTTTTTTCATTTATTCTGTCTTCATTCATTTTTTATTAATTTATTTAATAAATATTGTGATGGCCTTGTAGGTGCCAGGCAAATGCATTATTCCACTGGCACATGATTGTATAGTTGTAAAATAGCTCCTGCATTGAGTTTTCCACGTCCACCTTCTGCTCAGCTACTATGGAGGTTGTAAGCATGTTCCAATGCAACCCATAACTCCAAATATCTCATCACAACAGCACCCTGTCGATTCCCAGAAATACATTTCCCACATCTATTGCTGTGTCCTTGACATAAAGGAAACTAAATGCATGAAGGTTTGGGGTTGTGCTGCTGCCAACACCAAAGATAGATGCTGCTTTTCAGGGCAGAGGGGATATGAGGCAGAAACACTTAGATAAAAGAAACGACAAATTAATTAGCTTGTCAAATTCTTCTTTTCAGAGAGCACAGATGCAATAGACTCTTGCATAATGAAGTATCATTCCTCAGCAACGCTGAGCACCTAGGTTCCTCCTTCTCTTCATATACTAAATTTTGTTTGGAAGGTATTTGTGAATTAGCACACATTTCACAACAGTTGTATGAGATGGCCTGAGAAACATTTTGCAACACTAAATACGTCAAATTGCTCTTAAATTTATATATACATATGTGTTTCCAAATATTTAATTTTGAAGCACATAACCAATTTTTTACATGGGAACTCGATGGATATTGAACACAAAATTGTGAGTTTTGAGAATAAAAGTATTTAATAAGAGTTTTATTAAATTTTCAAAAGGGCATTATAGCTTCTTTACATATTTTGGTATAAAATTTTGTTATTCATTATCATGATTTAAATTTTGCATGACTATCATAAAGAAGATTCATATGCAAATGATCTTCAAATGGATTTCTATATAGACTCTTCTGACCATGAACAACATACTTCTATTTTTGGTTTAATTTAAAATTCTTGCAGTGAAAAATTTGAAAGAAGAATTTTAAAAACACTTTGTGAATCTAGTTACTGATTTAACTAAAAACTGCTTTGTAAATTGTAGTCATTTATATGATAAAAGTAAAATGTTTTCATATTTTCTACAACAACGGTGATTCATCCTATACAACCTGATTACAATGTCTGAATGCTAGATGTAAAGCTCACGGCTTATTTTCAAATCTACAAATTACTTTGTGAATTTTATTAATAATACCATTGTTTATTGCTTCAGCAGCGTGATGTTATTCCAATCTAAAATAACAAAAAACTTGCTGCAAAAATTTAAGAACTATGATGATCCCCCAAAATTGCTTACTTTGTGTCAGTAGAACACAAATTATGCAGAAGAATCTCTATTGTAGCTCCCTAATTAGTGAATTTTCTAAAGTAATGGTAAGAAAAGAATTATGAATTTTGTATGTAACTATTTTGTTACTTATCTAAACCTCTCCAGACTAGCGAGACATTTAGGTCTATACACATCCAATTAATTTTGCAATTATAAGGATATATTTATCCAGTTAGAAGGCAGGTGATACTTTATTCAGTAGTTTGCTAGTTTGGTTTGCACCTTTTAAATATGGATATGCAGGCCTCAATTAGTACTCTCACACCTGTCTCTGTGGTATTACACACTGGTGGAATGAACACACAGCCTTCCTTAGCATTGACGTTTGTCTCAGATTCTTTGGCTTGTTTGAATTGTTGGGGAGAATATTTGAAGAATCAGTTGTCTGCTGAGTTTTCCAATGAAAATAATCCTGCTGTTGAAAGGACCATGAGGCCTCCCACAATTTTTCCTGTAGCTTTTTGGTTCAGTTGTCAGCTAAGGGTACCGATGTTTGAATAGATAAGGAAGCCAAGATAGAGTTACTCTAGAGAGATAATAATCCACCCGGAAGTGATGTCAACATTCCAAGCATCCTTTTGTATTTCCCATTTTCATAGAAAGAAAACAGATTGTCAAAGGCAAAAAAACAAAACAAAACAAAAAACGACAAACAATCAAACTCACTAATTAGGACTCAGAAATTTGACATTGGGAAATAAGGTGGAAGGAGAAATCAATTTCCTCTGTCAGTGAGGCACCCTTTGGAGGTACCAGTACTATCAGAGAGCACAGTACCTGACACGTAATAGGTGTTCAATGAATGTAGTCATTAATCGACAAGTAACAGAATGAGTGAAATGTACTTCTTATACATGTGAATAACCTCATGGAATAACTAAAATAATTAAATCCTGAAAAGGGCCTGAAATTATCTTGTTGCTAAAGATGAATCGAGAAACTGTGTAGCTTAGGCTATTTGGCATCTCTCACGGTAACCAGCTCTATGTGACACGTGTTTTATTAGGACCAGGGTTGAAGAATACAATCTTTGATTCTCAGCAGTCACTGCTCCTGGGAGACTCCTAAACTCCTAAAATAGGGGAGAAAGTAGGTGATGTATCAAAATGTATTTTTTTTCCTTTTTCTGCATCTTCTTATTTAGTTGTCATTACTATATATTTGGCCACTTTTACATACTGCCTTGATCTAATAAGCAGCATCTTCCAGAATTCAAAGGCACAAACTTGAGGGAGCCCCATCTTCCTATTTGATCCTCTTCATTTGAGAGCAGTGAATACAGAGAAAAACGAGATTTTCCAGTTACTGTGATGTTTCCAGGGCTGAGGAATGCTCTCTAGAAAGTCTCCTTTATCAGGTTTCAGAACATAGTGGTTTTACTTACCACCCTGGCTTGTAAGTTACACCATAATTACAAACTTAACTCACAAACCGGCAGTGAACTGGGAATAAGAATTCCAATTTTGTTTTTAAAAATCATCAAAATAGGTCTGCTTATATGACTAGTATTCACTAATGTTTTTTTAAAAAGGAGCAACTTGATAAACTTTAAAAAGGCTGAGGTCAGTTGAGCCATGTAGGGCTGGCTATGTAACCATAGCCCATGATTTCAAAAATCGAAAGCAGCTCTAGATTACACTAGATTCTATGAGTTGGCAGCTCTTCTAGCTTTATCATGTGCCCATGGAGCACAGCCCTGCCTGAACTCTGGTTTCCTTATGCTGGTGGTACGTTTGCCTAACTCATTGAAGGTTCTATAACAATTTTGGCAAGTCCCTCCGTTTAACAAGGTCACGGGCCAGGTGCGGTGGCTCACACCTGTAATCCCAACACTGTGGGAGGCCAAGGCAGGCAGATCATGAGGTCAGGAGATCAAGACCATCCTGGCTAACACGGTGAAACCCCATCTCTACTAAAAATACAAAAATTTAACTGGGCATGGTGGCAGGTGCCTGTAGTCCCAGCTACTTGGGAGGTTGAGGTAGGAGAATGGCGTGAACCCGGGAGGTGGAGCCCACTGCACTCCAGCCTGGGTGACAGAACAAGAGTGTGTCTCAAAAAAAAAAAAAAAAATTTCATAGTGTGGCATTTCCAAATCATATGAAACAAGTTCCAGAATAAAAAATAAATCAATTAAAAGACTGGAAATCCAGCAAATCTTAGGAAAGTATCAGCAACCAGATTCCAAGTGCTTTTATGAGTTCCAAGAAGTCTTGCATTTCATTTTGTGTGCACTCATTTACTATTGAATCCTCCCTAATTCTTTAAAATAAAACTAGTGCACTGCCAGGTCTAAAGCCACCATGAACATTTACTAATGCTTCTATATCCCAAAAAGTAGATTTAAAAATTTAATCTTGACTGACTTTTAAATGTAACCCATCCTAAAAAGAGCCACTATTAGAGAAATCTAAAGCATTATGCAGTCTTGGTAGAGGCAGAGAAAGTGCTGATTCCATATGCAATTATGAGCTCCCATTCCCTCCTCTTTGGAGAATTAACATATTATGTAAATTATTTTACAAATATGGTGCAGATGTCATTAATAAAACATGAAAGTGGGATCTGTGATGCCAATTAGCATTTTCATTGTATTTCCTGTCCAGTCGCAGCTTACAGCGTACGCTGCACTGTGAAAAACTGTGTTACCGTCATCAGAAACCTCTATTTAGTAGTTACAGCATGAAGAGTGTCTGTGCTGATGCTGGTTGGGGAGGTCTGATGGAGGGTCGGGAGGAGGACAGAGGATGGATGGTTGGGTTAACCTCAGTGTCACCACAGCCTATCCTGGTGCCACCTACCAATTCCACTTTGTTTTTCGAGTGATCACATTATGAGCTTGTTTATGGATGCTTGCTAAGCAGAAGGTCAAATTTAGATATGGTAGAGTTTATGTTCTTCTATGAGGTTGAAATATTATTAGGTTGTGGGATTCAGAATTGTCATTGCAGCATGGTTTGACCTTGAGGCATTCATTCTTTGGTGTGTGTTTTTGAGAAGCAGGTGCAAGTTTTCTTAGTTCTAGCTGGGAGGTTTCTGGCAGGCCATTGTAGAATACTCCTGAGTTGCTATTATTGTGGACATTTAAAATGAAAGCTATTTACTTCAAAGTAACCACATCTCTCAGTCCATACGCACATACTGTTTCAAAGAAAAAAAAATCGTTTGTTTTTAACATCAGTAGTGTAGTAATTGTCAATCTTAACAAAGCCTCACGCTGATAGGTGAGCAATGTTGATAAATTGCAATGGAAATCCTTGGATGAATATTACCCTGAAAGTTATGTCCCAAGCATGCATCATACAATTAATTTCTCAGTCTAGTAGAAACAATACTCCTAATAATTAAAAGGCGTCTGCTATCAAGGGGCCAAACGAGAGAGGAATGTAAGTCTCTTGACTCAGATCAACTCGGATAAAATTATGTAGATTATTCAGCAGAGAAGGGCCCCTGCTGTTGCCTCACTTAACCAGATTACTGGGGGTAATGTGATGGTGACTGGGGTTGGGGGTGAGTGAACAAAGGCCAGAGGGTGGTCTGGTAACCCAGCCAGATTGTCCGTGCTGACTGTGGCCAATGACTGTTAGCTCACCGTTTCTCTGAGCCCGACCTAGGTAGCCAATCAATGCACACCTCCTCTTATGTTTTGGGGTTCTTATTTTTGTTGTAACCCTTTGTAATGTCATCAGCAGCTCAGAGGTGACAAGGTGTATGCAAAAAGCTCAATTGTCCAGCAGGTAATATCCAAGAGAAGAAAGTGACTAGCCCAGGGCCAGCAGGCGTAACAGTTACCATGTCTGACAAAATGCTAGCAAGAGGCGGCAGCCTCAGAGCTGGGGCATGGCTATGCCTTCTCTGAGGCTTGAGCTGGTATTTAGTTTTCAAATATTTAACTTTAACCTGTTTAATATTTAGTAAGGCTAAAGGAATAAAAGATGAATTATTGAGGATATTAATGTTTTAAAAAATAAAAAAAAGTCTCAGCCATGTAGCTTTGTATCAAAAACTCATTTCACAGGCATTAATTTTTTAATAACATACTGATTGTATGGTGAAGTACAATGTTTGCTAATAAGCTCCAATATTCAGCAGGAGGGCTTTATTATTTTGGGGGCACTAAATAAAATCTTTGTTGAATGCTTTCTCATGCTAGTTTCAGAAACTGTTGAAAGAAATTCGAAGGGTTAAACTCTGATTTTTTTCTTCTGATTTGTAACCTGAGTGGACTCTGGAAACCCTCTGCCATTGGAAACCTTCCCTACGAGGGGAGGACCTGCTTTTTCAGGACATCACTCAGCAGACAAAGGGATCACCATTAGAAATTATGTTTTCTGGGGGCGAAAGAAGAGGGAGGGGAGCTTGGGTGGGTGAATTAAAGCAGAATCAATAGGTGGGGCTTTGTTAATCAGGAAACCCAGTGCAGGAGTCAGTGCAGATGGCCGAGTTGGGGAGGGGCAGGCATCTGGGAGAAGGAAGAGAAAGGCTTGTGGTTAATCCCGTCTTTTTTGTCATAGATGTAATCTGCAATATCATTTTGTATTTATCTTTTATATCTGCATTTGAGAAAAGGGAGGCTCTTTCCTTCTATCATTACAACCCCCAAAACTCTGTAATGCTTCCTAGACAGATATTGGCAATGCTGTATGGAAGTGATAATGCTAGAAAACCCTCAGTGGCATATTGTTTTAAAATGAATATGGTAGATAGGACATAAAAAGAATGTAGGTGAATGAGCTGCAATTTGGAGAACACTGACAGGATGTAGACTAGCAAACATTGTCACTGGGAGAAAATTTTAAGGTTATAAAATCAAATTGAAAAAGGGAGAGAGAGAATCTTGGCTCTCTAAAACAAAAAGGTTAAATTGTTTTAAGGGGAGAAAGAGAAAAGAGTGAGTTCTTGAGGCAAGCGCTCTGCGATTTACTTTTTGCATAGCGACGGTGTATGGGGATTTATGCTGGCCCCTCTGCAGGGATGTGTTTCTAATGCATATTTATAAGTCTTCCTGAAGCCTCTGCAGTCAAGAAGTGTGGCATGTGAGGACCCTGATCAGGAAGTGAATCCTGTGCCCTGGGCTGAGAGAGACTCCAGTTATCACAGACGAGAGACCCTCTGTTCTCTTGGGAGAGACCAAAGCTAGTGTCACTTTTAAAGATCTTTGAGACTCTCCAAGAGCCATGTGGTCTGTTCCAAAAGGTGGCATGGGGTTGCAGGCAGGGAATATTGCATTGGTGACAGAGAAAAAAAGAGAGCTCCAAAGTAAATGGGAAACTACTCTCTAGAGATTCTCTTTCAACAAGCTGGATGCATTCCTTTTGTGTTTATTCTTTTGAGGGAATGGAAATTAGGTCCTGAGGTGAAGGACAGTTGTAGTTGTGACAGAAACACACACTCTTGTACTTAGCTTTTCATTGGAGAAAATGCAAGAGAGTGAAAACACCTTTTTAAGAAACATCAATACCTTCTATTTATAGAGCTTGTAAAAATGGTTTGAAGTCAAAAGCAATAATGGTCAATGCTTCAAAACTCTACACATGCAAAGTAAACTTACACAGATCTTTTAAACATGAGGTCAAAGGTCCATAAATGTGCATCTAAGTCAACCATCTCAATTTTGTTTTGTACCCATGGAGGAAGGTATTTAAAATGACCCTGGAAAGCAATTTTTATGGCAACTCTCACAGACTAGTTTGACCTAACCTACATGTTTGCTTAAGAGATTTCTAGAGAATTCTCTGATGATTTCTTTGGTAGCTTGTGTATTTTCCTGAGATACAACTCATATTTCAGAAAAAGAAAAGTCTCTCAGGGTAGGCATTAGAGTTATGAAAGACCTTTCATTGCAAATGTTTGTGCCTGGCTGGATTTAGAATTGCAGAAAGGTTTTTAATCAGTATCATTTTATTTGAAAATTATCAAAACTTTCAATGAAATAAAAACTTTTTCCTTGGGCATTTTTTCTTTTTGGAGGGGGTGGATGGGAAGCTTGAGGGGTTATCTTACAAAGCCCTGTTACAATACACACACACACACACACAGACATGCACACACACACAACTTTGCATAAAATAGTTTATTTTTTAGATCTTTGGGAAGTCTTGGTGTGCATGATGAGGTTTGTCTGATCGGATTGTGTAAATTTGCTTCACACACACATAGCGTCAAGGACCGAGACTCATGAGGCAGAGCCCTGAACATCTGAGGACTCCCTATCAGTGTCCTCACAGAGGACACACCAAATATTTCCCCATTCCTCAGGTTCTCCACCCAAGCCCCCATAACTCTCAACAGATGGCCTCCTCTATGAGCTAAGTAAGATCAAGATGTCAGGTTACTCGATCTCTCTTTTCCCCACTCAGATTACGGCCTTTCGTGTTTGCAGCTCCCGTTCTACTTCTCCCTTCACTTTCTTTTCCAGCTAGGAATGTACTCTCCCCAGCAGTGTTCCTCCCCGTGCCATCATCCGGGATATTCCAGATTCCTCTTCAAGTCCAAGTGTGTGCAAAAGCAACTCTCTCTTCATCATCACTCCCAATCGCTGACTACGCGCAACTGGCCCTCTAGCCCTACCACGTGACTGCAACTGTTTGTGAAAATCGTTCATACACTTAAAATCCTCTGGTGCATTCTCCCCCTTTCCTCCCTCTCTTCTTTCATCCTTCCTTCTGACTCTCCATTTCACTTTCCACGATCCACCGTGTCCAACTTGCCAATCCACTGTTGCACTGAAACTTTTCACGGAAGTGGATCCAAGAGATTCTTCCCAACCCGAAGTTTCCTGACCTGGAGGTGGGTGAGTGAGCATCTGCTAATCCTGCTGGAGACACTCCCTAATGCTGACGCCATGTCCTCCCTCTGTCTACATGACTCGAATGCCTTTTTTCCTATCTGTCTCTTGGACAATGTTCTCCATTTATTTTGCTCAGTCTTCTTTTCCTACCTGAACAACACATGTTAGCATTCCTGAGGCTACCTCTTCATTCTCCAAGCTGCAAGCTCTCATCCAGCCTTTCCCTCTGGAATTACTTACGGCACCTACAGGGCACCTGCGCCTGGTCTTGGAGTTGTTTCTGCACATGTTATGACGTCCCTGCCTCCGAGAGACAGATAGACAAGAGATAGACAAGAAAATTGTCATTTGTGCTGCAGTGAGATATAAATGTTAGATAAGGGGCACACAGAGCATCACGGGAACACAGAAGAGGAAGCTGGGCAGAGAAATGCTGACAGGAAGAGGAAGGAAAGGGTAATTTCTTGTCTCTGACAAAGAGACGAAAAAGAGCACTATCTTCCAAAACCTGCAGGTAGCTCAGCACGGCTGGAAAACAGTAAAAAAGGAAGAGTAAAGTGGTACTAGGCAGGAGATGGGGATGTGAACAGGATTATGATGCATTTTACAAACTATTATAAAGGAGTTGGTACTTTAGCATGAGTCACTTAAATATTTCCAGCAAAAGAATAAATATAGTCAGCTCTCTGAATTTGTGAGTGCCACATGTATGGATTCGACCAACCAGACAGAAAATATTCAGACAAAATCGCAACTGTACTGAACATGTGCAGTCTTTTTTCTTGTTATTATTTCCTAAGCAATACAGTGTGGCAGCTATTCACATAGCATTTACGTTGTATTAGGACGATAAGTAATCTAGAAGTGATTTAAAGTGTATGGAAGGATGTTCACTGGTCATATACCAATACCATGAGATTTTATATCAGGGACATGAGTATCCTCAGATTTTGGTATCCAAGGGAGATTCTGGAACCAATCTTCTGAAAATACTGATGGATGACTATGATCATCTTTGTACGTTAGAAGCTGGACTCTGACAGCTGAGGAGAAAACAGACCAGAGCAAGCACACATGAGGAAGCAGAAAAATCAATTAAGTGTCTAAGAGACAAGTTGAAAACAGTTCAGTAAAGTAGGCAGAGAGACTAGCTGCGTAAATTAGCATCATGGCAGCTAGGATGGGCAGATAAATAACTTCTTGGCAGGTGGGAAGCCCACTAAGAATTCTTAACTCACTGCTAGTTTAGTATTGCCTGCAAAGTTGGTCAGTGTTTACTGACAGCTTTGGTAGGAAAGTCCTCGGTCAGGTGGTCAGGCTTTGATTGGCCACATAGGTTCTGTGGCGTGGAATGGTGTGGGGTTCTTTGACTCAACAGCCAAGCTTGGCTGGCCTGGGCTGAGGGGCAACATAGCAACCCTATCACAAGAAAAGTATTCCTGGTGAGAAGAAGAAACAGAGGGTAAGAAACGTAAAACAAAGTATTTCTGTGGCATATAGTTCAGCATTTTTTTTCCTCCAATTTAAAGCACCTCTCCAGCATTTCTGGCTGCATTAGGAAGTAAATGTTAGTAAAGGAATCTGTTTACAAAAATGAAATTACAGGCTGGGCTCTGTGGCTCAGGCCAGTAATCCCAGCACTTTGGGAGGCCAAGGCAAGTGGATCACTTGAGACCAGGAGTTTGAGACCAGCCTGGCAACATAGCAAAATCCCATCTCTGATTAAAAAAAGAAAAACACAAAAATTAGCTGGGCATGGTGGCGCATGCCTGTAATCCCAGCTGTCTGGAGTCTGAGGCACAAGAATTGCTTGAACTTGGGAGGCAGAGGTTGCAGCGAGTGGAGACTGCGCCACTACCCTCCAGCCGGGACGTTTAACACATAGCTAAATAATTAAATGCGCCCACGTTAGATTTGAATGTGTCCCCTCCCAAATTCAGGTGTTGCCAATGTGATGGTATTAAAACGTGGGGCTCTCGGGCTGTGATTAGGCTATGAGGGCTCCTCCTTGTGACTGGGATTAGGTACCCTGAGAGAGGGCTTCACTGAGGGAGCTCTTCCCGTTCTGCCCTTTTGCCTTCTCCCTGCAAGGACGCGATGTTGAAGGCCGGAATGAGAAGCAGAGAGCAGCCCTCACCACACAGTCGAACCTCACTGTGTCTGCATCTTAGACTCCCGGCCTCCAGAACTATGAGAAAGAGATGCCCATTGCTTATCGATCTCCCCATCTGTGTATTTTGTTACAGCAGCATGGACAGACTAAGACACTGCATCACAGCACACAGCTCAGTAATCGTGTGCACAGCTCTGTCTTCAAATAGAAAAGATGAGATGCTTTTATTGTTCAGAGCAGAACATTTCTAACTCACGAGCGCTTTCCAGAAGCAAAGCCACCCTTGCCTGCAGAACCCCTCTGTCCCTGGAATCACATCCATCACCATCAGTGCTCATCCAACCCCTTCTGTTTTGCGCTTTGCTTAGTAAATTTCCAAAGTTGCACGTGGGATAGCATCAGAAAGGAAGGCGGAAGAAAGAAAGGAAGGCATAAGAAAGTTGGTCTTCAATAGTCAGCGTTACCAGAAGGCGCACAGTTTATATAACATGGTGGTTGGTTGGAGCAGGGAGCATGAGGTTTATCTTTGTTCTGCCAATAATATGTGAGCCCCCCATCTGTTGCAAAGCTCTGCTAGGGCTACAGATGCAGAAATGAGTCAAATCATCTTCGGTCATGAAATTCACTTCTAGGAAGACGACTCTGTGCGATCTCAGCTACGGTGCAATAGAGTGAGTGCTTTAATAGAACACCAGGAGAAAAAGTCTATGCAAAAGGTTTCTAATCCCAAGCAATTACTTATTAAAAAAAAAAAAAAGTTACACAAAATAAAACTAATTTCAAGATATCTTATGTTACATGACTTGCAAATTATGTTAAAGCGGAAGGATCTCATTTGGGAAGTGCATGTGTGGACACGGACAACCTCAGTGGGTCTCACTGGCACACCCACCTACTCCCTGTACTTCTGACAGAGGGACAGATGCTGGGATTGTGGAAATGCACCATCAGAGAGAGAGAGAGACCCACTCGCCCAATCCCAGTGTGGTGAGTGGTTCAGAAGCTTTAACCGATGTGCAGATGTGTGTGTCTCATCAAGGGACAAGCCTTTGCTCACAGTCACGGAGAGACCATTTTAGTGGAATCTGACCTTCAAGCATGGACGAGTGTTTATCAGTCAAACATTCTGTCCTTCCTCAAACGGGAGGAAACACAGGGCAAAACCAGAAAATAAAGCAGAAGCTCCCTTTGAAAGGAACTCAGTGGGTGAGGAGTCTCTGGAGATGAATAGCTCTAAATGCATTTGTTGAAAATGTGTTATTTTTTATTATTATTATTGCAAAAAACGCACCACATAAGACCCACCCTCTGAACATGTTTTTGAGTGTGCAGCACAGCAGCACTGACTCCACGGACAGTGTTGTGCAGCAGATCTCCAGAGCTTTCCATCTTGTGAGACGGAAATTCTGTCTCTGTTGACCTCTGCATCGCTGCTCTTTCTGCCTCCCCCAGACCCCAGCAACCACCATTCTATTCATTCTATTTGGAGAATGTGCTATTTTTTGATATTCCTAATTTTAGAACAGATCTTCATATGAATAATATTTATTAATATAAGATTGCAGTGATTTGGGGGTGGGTTTTGGGATCTGAATTCCTCCTTGCTCCTTCTGTTCTCTGAAGATCCCTGCTGAGCTTACTACGCGCACAAATGTCTACAGCTGACAGGGAAGCGGAATGTGAGTTTCCAGACAGTGGGGCCAGTCCCTAATGCTCCCTAATATCTGGTGAAAGCTGAATTCAACAATTTGGGTTAATGATTCAGCAAAGTTAAGAGCCAGTAAGCAAGGATTTTTGCTTCCTAGTCTTTCCCTGAAGCCAGACTCCATTTAGCCATGTAACTGCAGAGGGTATCAAGGCAGGCTGCGGATGAGGGGCCACACTCAGCCCACTTACTGCAGATCTCATCTGCAAAATGCCAACAGATCAAGCCACCTACCAAAATAACCTCAGGGAAGAGTGTTTTTTCATGAGGCAGCAACTCCACCCACTACTAACGCCTGGTCCAAGAGTCTACCTGGTCGAATTAGAATTTCCTCCAATGTGGCATAGGGTAGGTGGCTCAGCAGAAGGTATATGTGTGTATCACACTCATAGCTCCAGAGAAATGGAGAGAAACAGAGAGAGAGCTTTGAGCCCAAATCCCTTCCTCCTTTGGGCAGACCTAGAGCGAGAAGGGAAGTGAGTCCCTGCCTCCAATCTCATTAGGCGTGAGGATGAAGGGGATGAAAAGGATACATGTAAGAGCCGGATTTCCCCGACTACATTATTCTGCCCTCAGGGAGCTTAGAGTCCAGACAAGAGTGACGCTCATTAAACAAAGTGACAATTGATAATGCAGATTAGCCTTATACATGAGTAATGTTGTACAAGTTCAAGAGCGAGGATGCTAATATGGCATAGTCGGGGAAGATTTCGTATTGGAGGCAGGATTTTAATTAAACTTTGAATGATGAATTTCATTTCAATAAAAAGAGAGAGAACGTCATTTTAGATGGGTCAACCTAAAGCAATATTAACTCTTAGGTTTCTTATCTGGTCTTTTAAGAAGCCCTCAGATATGAGGGTTTGGAAGTTGTGATGATGACCAAGTAGCCTCACAATTTCATATAAACATTTCCATTTGTTTTGTGGAAAGAAATGTAGTTTTTATAGAAGCAACCAAGCAACAGGCCTTCACCAAATGTCACCCCTCTTCCATTTCATGGCTATTCATTATACAGTCCATGGCAGTAGTGTACACTATTGCCCAGATAATTAATAGTTTTCTTGTCATTAACCACTTTAGTGATGGTAAAACTAGAACTGGAAATGTTAAAATAAAGATTCCCCAAGCATTAGAGGAATTGGAGTGGAAAACGTTTGCTAGTTGAAGTTGCATTTCCTCGCTCTATGTTCAGACAAGGTTGCAGTTGGTGCCTTCGAGCCTTGGGGTATTGGGTGTTATGGTCAGAGTGTTGCTACAGCCACACCCTTGGGCAGGAAGTCCGTCATAAGCATTCCAGTCATGGCTTTGGGGGTGTGGGCTTTGGGCACTGCCTTAATCTGAGACAAAAGTGTGTGGAATTAAGGAAACTGGCCTTCCTCAAGATTCTCCTGCATCCCACCATGCATCACTGCTAGTTACTTTCATTTTTCAGATGACAAGAGACCTCAGGCTTCTTGGAGATTCACCTGGATAGAAGCTGGGTGCATTCTTCACATTCCATCTTTCCAAGCCCAGCTCCAAGCACCAGGATGCAGGATGTGGCACCTGGAGGCAAAGTCAGTCTCGTTTCACTCTCACCACAGATGCCTTATAAACTGCTTCTCCCTCCAGACTCAGGAGCCCAGATATTTTAGACCAAGACGTTTACATCAGCGTGGACAGTTGGAAAGATCACCTTTTCAGAATCCAGTTATTAATTAAATGACCTTCCAGAAATGACTAGAGGTCTCTCAGCCTTAATTTCTCCCTCTGTAAACATCAGGAATGATGATATTGATCCCACATAGAATTATGATAATGTGTATGTAGGTAGTTTTATTATATGAATTTTTTAATTAAATGCATTTGTTTATTAATCAAACCCTATTTGTCAAGCGCCTAATATGGGCCATGAATGATGCTAGCCAAGGTGTAAGAGAGGTGAATACAGCAGATTCACTTCCTCTCTCGTGGAGCTTACAACTACATAGAAGAGGCAGCTAGTACACTTAAATACATAAACAAATGTACGAATAGCTGCTTTGAGGGAGATGAGCATGAGAGTCCAGTTGGATTTTCAGAACCAGGGTAGCCCTCTTTGAGAATATTACATTGAAGCTGATATCTGAGGAATGGTTGGGTAAATCCAGCAGAGAAGAAGACAGCACGTTCCAGACGGATGGGAGCGGCATGGGGAGTCCTGGAGTGATAACGACCATGGTGAGGGTGTGAATGGAGGTCATTGTGCCGGGCGCAGTGACTCACACCTGTAATCCTAGCACTTTGGGAGGCCGAGGCGGGTAGATCACCTGAGGTCAGGAGTTCAAGACGAGCCTGGCCAACATGGCAAAACACCGTCTTTACTAAAAATACAAAAGTTAGCCGGGCGTGGTGGTGCACACCTGTAATCTCAGCTTCTCAGGAGGCTGAGGAAGGAGAATCACTTCAACCTGGGAGGTGAAGGTTGCAGTGAGCTGAGACGGCACCACTGCACTCCAGCCTGTGCAATGGGAGCAAGACACCATCTCAAAAAAAAAAAAAAAAAGAAAAGAAAGGAGGCCACTGTGGTTCAAGCACACTGTACCAAGCAGGTGAGAGGTACCCGAGGTGCCTGCAGACGTGGCGCGTTTCACGCCCTGGAGGTCCCACAGAGAACAGGGGGACTACGACCAAAGCAAGGGAAGCCCCTCAGTGCCACTGCCGTCCACACGTTGTCCCTCCCACTGGATCGTAATCCCTGTGAAGCTGGAAACGAAATGAACGTGCTCTTGCCTATCTCATAACAGCAGAGATGCTGATTTGTTTGCTAAATATTTGCTAACTGGCATGTCCCAAGTTACGTACATAGGAAAAGTACTTTATGAAGTATTTTTCTCAGGCTTTACCACAACGTAAAAGGACCTTGAACTGCACGAAGAATGGAATGTTAATTTTGTTCCATTAAACTAGGTACGTTGTAAAATTAGAGGCAAATATTCACCCAGTGTAGTCTATATGTATATTTGAGTAAAGACGAATAGCTCCACATATTACATTTCCTTCCTTTTGAAGTGTTTCAGATTTGTTATTCCTAGTTCCCTTCGGGTTTTCCAGGATATTACAGTGATGCTGGTGAATGTTTCACGTAGTGCTTGGCTGTCATTTCACAGAAAGGAAAACAAATAGAAAGATCTCAGGGTAATTGTCTATATGTTCTGGACAGGGATCAGCAGCCATTCTGTAAGCTAGCATTCCTTGTCTAGCAGACATCAAACCCAGCAGTGGATGTTTTATTTTATTGCTTCGAATGTGAACAATGGGGGCTTCCTCTCTGTGGACTTCATAATAGTCCTATTATCATTCCTTCTGCTACCTTTATTTATTGCTCTTAACACTAGAGAATGATAATTTGATGTCTCCCTCCACAAAAGGCTTTGAAGAAAGAGAAAAGCTCAAATTCTAATTATGTTTTTTATGTTTTCTCAAGGTATTTCTTGATGAATACATCCTTTTGTAAATTTAACATTAAAACAATTAGGCATAAAAATGGATTTGATGCAAAATTCTCTTAAGTGGTTGATCACACAGTTGGATCCCTTTTTCTCTATTTTGAGAAAAAAATGCTGAGGGATTTGCTTTGCTTTCACTTAAGCCATCACTGCCATGTGAAAAATGTTTTATTTTACAATTATTTTAGTGTTATCATTTGTGGAAAGTGAGTGTTTGAGGGAGGGATAAAGGGTAGGGTGGTACAAAAGCAAAGTAAACTTTGCATATACTGAGAATTCAGTGGTTACATAAAGCTTTCTGTGTTATGAAGCTGAAAATATTAAATTAATAAATATGAATTGAATGGTAATGAAGATATAGTAGTGACCAAAACAATGTTACTTCCTTTTTTTTTTTTTTTTTTGAGACAGAGTTTTGCTCTTGTTACACAGGCTGGAGTGCAATCGTGCAATCTCGGCTCACTGCAACCTCCACCTCCTGGTTCAAGCAATTCTCCTGCCTCAACCTCCCGAGTAGCTGGGATTACAGGCATGTGCCACCACCCCCGACTACTTTTGTATTTTTAGTAGAGACAGGGTTTCTTCATGTTGGTCAGGCTGGTCTCGAACGCCCGACCTCAGGTGATCCACCTGCCTTGGCCTCCCAAAGTGCTGGAATTACAGACGTGAGCCACCGCACCTGGCCTATCTTTTCAATTCTTTAAGAGCAGCAGTCTTGACCCTCTTCTTTTCTGGATCACTGCTCATTCTCCTGGTAATTTTGTCCACTCCTGGGGATGTAAATGCCATCAGTGTGCTGAAGCCCCTGCAGGCCTCTTTCCCAAGCCCCAGCCCCGTTTAATCAGCTGGCATCTCAGTATCTCCCTTTGACTGTCTCATGGACACCACAAAGTCATCACGTCCAAGACTGACTTCTAATCTGTCCCATGCAAGCTGCTCCGTCTGCAGCCTTCACCTCTCTAAGCGAGGCAGCAAGTTTTCCTATTGCTCAGGCCACCAAACCATCTATTAGCAAATCCTTTTGGTTTTGCCCTCCAAATACTCTGCATTTAAAACCAAACACTTTTCATGCCTCCACTGTGGCCCCTCTACTCCAAGCCCTCAAAAACTCTTGCCTGGATTGCTCTAATCACCTCCTCACTGGTCTGCCTTCTTTTACTCTTCCTTGCTTCTTTTCTATTTTCACACAATAACTAGAGTGAACCCTTTAATTAAAACCCCACAGAGGCTCACCTTTTCAATTGGAATAACTGCCAGAGTTTTTAAAGGGACTGCAAGGCCCTACCTGGTCTGACATCATTGATGGCAACACTCTCCCTCTCTTACTCGCTCTGCTTCAGCTATCCTCGCTTACTCCCTATTCTTTGAACAAATGAAGGATGTGCTGGCCTCAGGGCCTTTGTACTGCCTGTCTCCTCTGCCAGAACACTCTTTCCCCAGACAGCCTTCAAGTCATTGTCCAAGTCTTCTCAATGAAGTGCATCCAGGCAACCCTGTTTAAAACGATGACCTTCTGCTGTCACTTCTGGTTCTCTTTAGTCTGATGTAACTTTTGTTTTTCTGTATCATGTAGCATTTTCTAACACGTTATGTAATTAATTGTCTATTATGCCAGGTGTTTATTATCTACCTTCCTTCGGATAGAATGACAACCTATGAAGAAGGCAGTTGGGTCTATTTTGTTCAGGTATGTTTATCCAAGAACTTAGAACAGTGCCTGGCACACAGAAGATAAAATAAACCAGTCATTAGCATTAGAATGACCACTGAAGAAAAAAGTTCAAATGTCGAAATAAAGGGGTTTCTACTTCCATCAGCATTATGATGGCATGCAGATAACAGTGATAAAAAATTGAGGAAAACTATTCTCTGATGGTGGAGAAGAAGCGCCTTGGAAGGAGGTTTTGGGGCTCAGCAATTTAAGTTAAGGAGAGAAACTGAGGGGTTAAGAACTGGGAAGTGACAAGTAGCCCTTGGGAAAGAAGAAGGTGCTGAAACTCTTGACAGTTTAAGAGCAAAACTGAAGCCACAGGTGAAGGTGGGCTTGATAGAGGCTGGTGCACATTCTGGAAACTGATAGATGTAACTCAGGCATTAGTTTCTAGGATGAGTGAATTTGTCCTTCTCTACCTCATTTTCCCGATTTGTGGAATGGGAATGATCTTGCTTTCTTAGTGCTTTCAAGCGTTATCAAGTGCAAAAGAGAATGGCAGGGAATAGCCCAGTAGATCGGTATTCCCCAGGATAAGGAGCTCTATAAACACAAGATTTTGCTGTGACAATTCAGCAAGTCTACAGGGGTACAGCTTGTCATACCTTCGTTGCAGGCCTACTTTCAATATGACCTATCAAAACGTGTGACCATCAGCAAAACATTTTCTATTGCCTTGCTTTTGCTGATTTGCATTGTGTGCTATTTATGGTCTCTCTGACAACGAAACTGCCCAGCGATTAGAAAGGTTAATATGAAAAAATGACCAATGCAGTGAAGACTGGCTCTAGTTCAAAAAGCTACTGAGAATTTTATATTCCAGGAGAATATTGAGGATAAAACTGAATAAAGTATGTTTCTTCCTATTAGGAAAGAGAGGGCAGATATGTCCTTATCTTTTTAGTATTGATACTTTAGGAACTATGTCAAGTTACATAAAATGCTACCCCACTTCAGAAGGATTGCATATTTGTAAATCTCTAAGTACTACACCTTTTCAGTTTTTAAAAAAGTTTTTGCCATCTGATTGTCAATAGTTATCTAGTGAAGTTTTTATCCTCCAATTAGATGTAAAAGTGCCAGAAGAATATTCTCTTTAGCAGTTTTATATACTGTTAGAGAGATATAAAATTATTCCTCAATGTTTATCTCCTGTGTTAATTCCACAAATTGTTATGATTAAAAATCTATGGGCAAAGCATTTCCTTAATGTCTGGGTCACCTGGATAAGTACAAGTCAGTAGGTCTAATCTTGGAGGATTTAACTCAATGGCTGAAACCACACTGGGGAAAGTTAAAGAAAGGACATAGGCTACTGGACAAAAGGAAGACCTCACAGATGAGGGAGACAGCCATTGAATTTTAGATTTGAAGGATGTCAGTCCAAACCTGTCCCCTCAATTATGAAAAAATGGAAGTAGGGAGAAGTTAAAGGATTTATGTAGAATGCAGGTAGAGTGAAAAATGGACTAGCATCTTTAGCAGACCAGCAAAAATGTCGGCACTTCTTTAATGACACTGGAAACCAGAGATGGAGAACGTTGATAGGTACAAATAAAAGGATTGGAGACATAATCACCAGCCAACAGTTTGAGTTAGGTTACCAAAGATGCAATGGTCAGGTCAGGCACCTGGTCTGAAGCGGGTGGAGGCTGGGTCTCACAGAGCCAGCTCACAAGAGCAGAGGGTTTGAGTTGGTGTCACGGCAACAGGATGGCACCGCCTCACCTTCCAGCACAGACAGGAGAAGCCTCACTGGCTTGTCCTTCCCATTGGTTCTTGCCACCGTCGTTCTCTAGGCCCTTTGCATTTTCCTTCACTCCATCATTCCCATCCGGCCCCTGATGGTTCTGCTCACTCTCCTAGCTCCTAACCAGACCCCTTGGGCCCTCTGCAGGCTGAGTGCAGCCAGCCTTCCTTGCATGAGTGTAAGTGTTGATGGGATTATGTTGGCTAGTCTTTTGCTCTTTCTTAGTATTTTTTCCCTAATTGACTTGAAATTGTTTGATAATTCCTTTATGTCCAATATTCTTAACTTTATCGAATTGCTATTACCAAACATAGTTTTAATCAGGACATTCTCCAGCTCAACAAACAACAATAACAACAACAACAACACACACACACACACACACATATACCCACATACACACACAGCTCTAAGGATTTATAATGTCAGCAATAAATTTCAACCCTCTTTGCTAGCCATTCAAGAGGCCTACAATTTAGTATCAAAAACAATGTCTTCCTTATCTAGTCATCTTCCTGGTGTGATTCTCTTTTCTGTGGAGGGTGAAAAGATGAGTCTTTGCTGAGTATTTTAGGCAACCTTCTATTTTTGCTTTTGCTCCAGCCATTTGCCTACCTGGATTACCTTTTCTCTTCTTACTGATTTCTGTGAACACTGTACCATGCTTTCACCTTACACAAGTGCACCAGCTTTCTTTATGGAACCTCTCTGAATCCCTGTCCTCCTGAACCTTTATACGGTGGTGCGGGCAGACTTCATCTCCAGGACAAGGATGGCTTTATACATGATACTCATATCCATATTCTACTTAAGTCATGAGCCACAATCTTCCTTGTGTTGGAATTATTTGAGCATTCACATAGGAAAGTGCCTATCTATGAATCTAGTCAAAGCATAAAACCTCACTGATATGGTTTGGCTCTGTGTCCCCACCCAAATCTCATCTCGAATTACAATCCCTACATATTGAGGGAGGGAACTGGTGGGAAATGACTGGCTCGTAGGGGCAGTTTCCCCTATGCTTTTCTCCTGATAGTGAGTGTGTTCCCAGGAACCTCACGGTTTAAAAGTTCTTGGCATTTCCCTCCTCACACACTCTCTCTCTCTCCTGCCACCTTGTGAAGAAGATGCCTGCTTCCCCTTCACTTCCACCCTGATTGTAAGTTTCCTGAGGCCATGCGGAACTGTGAGTCAGTTAAACCTCTTCTCTTTATAAGTTACCCAGTCCTAGCTAGTTCTTTATAGCAGTGTGAAAACAGACTAATACACTTACATACAGGATATAGCCAAACAAATAAAAAATAAAACGTTTTCAAGGCTGATTGACTAAATGAATTTTTAAAATTCCACTTGTATGTTCCCTGTCACAGTTCCCTGCATATGGGTTAAGCAACATTTGCACTGGGATAAGATCATCTAAGAGTCATTCTGTATTGCTGTCTTGCATGCATTTAGATGTATAATTATTGAGTAGATTTCAGTGATGTCATAATAGATTATATTTTTTTATTCTAGCCCCTGGTTTACAAATGGCAGTTTTAATTTTTTAAAAATGTATATCCAGATGGAAAAAAACCCCTTTTAACTGTTTTTTTTTTTTTTTTTTTAAGACGTTCTTTCTAAAGACTGTGTCAAGAGTTCAAATTATGGTATGGAGAAACAGCATTAAAAGAACTCTTGGTAACCTAAGTTAATACTCCTGGTTTTCAGGCCTATCATTTGAAAGCTGGTTTCAGCAATTTTCTTGCTCTTATAACTTGATGGTAAATAACACTAGAAAACATACTGAAAAGGATCCACATGTTCAGTCACTGAAATAACATTTGCCATGAAAAAAATAAAAGCTTAAGGGTAAATTTATTCCTTATCTCAGGAATCAGAAATCCAGCTTCAAATATATACAGTAGTTTCAAGCTCTACTGAGCCAGAGCTATCCCATTAATTATGGATGACATTGTGTTTTAAACAAACACAAATTGTTTTGCCCTCACCTTTAGAAGTTCCTGAAGCAAATGTTTTATTCCCAGTGAGAATCATTTTGCATAGCTCAGACCCTTCAATTACTAGAAAAGCCATAGTAGTATCCTACCACCCCAAAATATAATGTTGTCTTGTGGATACTCGATTTTCCTTTGTAATACGTTCTGTTACTTAATAGATAGGAAGAACACAGTTCTCTAGCCAGCTCCCACAGATAACTCCGTAGATGGGATGGTGCGGGCAGACTTCATCTCCAGGACAAGCATGGCTCATATTTGGACATTTCCCCCTCTCCTGGGCTCAAAGCAAACATCACTGATGGGTGAATGCCTTTCCTCTCAGTACAGATGCAGCTTAAGAATTTGCTAAGATGGGTTGGGTATGGTGGCATACTCCTGTAATCCCAGTGCTTTGGGAGGTCGAGGCAGGTGGATCACTTGAGGCCAGGAGTTCGAGGCCAGCCTGGCCAACATGGTGAAACCCCCGTCTCTACGAAAAATACAAAAATTAGCCATGCTTGGTGGTGCACACCTGTAGTCCCAGCTACTCGGGAGGCTGAGGCAGGAGAATGACTTGAACCCAAGAAGCGGAGGTTGCAGTGAGCTGAGATTGTACCACTGCACTTCAGCCTGGGCGTTGCCACGAGACTCTGTCTCAAAAAATAATAGTAATAAAAATAAAACTAAGAATTTGCTAAGATGTAGTACTCCAATGAGACACTAGCAATGATGGAAGAGGCTCACCTCGTATCTCAGTGATTGCTGATCACAATTAGTAAGTCTTTCTTTGGGGTTACTATGGCCTGCAGTGGGTTGGTCTGGGTTATTTTATTCTACTCTTCTCCCTTCTGTTTTATTGTCCCCTGAAGGTTCAAAGTGCTTTGAAGATTCATTTAACCCTTCCTTGGCTGGACTTGTGAGTGGTGTTTGGACAGCAAGGCCCTGAGCCCTGCCCTTTCCTACAGCCCAGCAGTCACTTTTCCAGTGTGTTGATTGTCCATTTCACCTTTGCAGTCCAGCCCCAAGACAGTGCGTGGTGAGAAGCAAGGGGCTTCTCTGCAGGAATGAACCATGTCAATCGTTGTTCACATGAGAAGTCAAAACACTGACAGGAAAGCTCACTTTGGATGCAGGGTACGGTCATCTAGCGATGGCCTGTCCTGACATCAGCTGCCATGGTATCCAATTCACACCTTCAAGTCTTCTCCACGTGGCTCACAAATCTCTCAACCACCTCCCAAGAGAGACGGTAGTTTATTGAAAAGGGATACTGGATCTGGAGTCAAAAGGCCTACATTCAGACCCAGCGTTTCATCATCGATCTTTTTGACAAACATCTCTTGAGAGCTTATGTTTTAGATACTTTTGCATTCGTTGTCTCCTTAACTTCACAACGGCCCTTAAGCAGGTTCACTTGTTACCCACATTTGCTGTTATGGAAATGAAGGCAGAGATGCTAAGTAGAATGGTACACAGAGAACACGCAGAAGCTGCGATCTGAACCCGCCTCCAGCCAGCCCCGGAGAGGATGCTCTCCATGAAGATGCTGAGTCGCCCCCTTGCCAGCTGCACAACTTTGGGCAAATGACACAGCATCCACCCTTAGACTCCCATCAGAGTTTCCGTTTTCTTGTGTGAAAAATTGAGGATGAAGAGAATATCACCCTCGGGGGATTTTAGTGTTTGTCTAAAGAGATGTGAACATTCTTTACAAGCATTATGGGTTTATAAAAACTGAAGGAAGGAAAAGAGCACAGTTTGGAGGTGGGGAACTGGTGAGAGGTAACCAGGCCACGAGTGCACTGTGCCTGTCCTCAGAGCATCCCTGCTTCCTGCATACGAGAGGCAGCAGAGCTCACATTTTCTCTCTAGCCCTGGGATTTATGAATATCAGACCGCTGACAGAATAGCAATGGTACACAAAGTTGGTTGGGCATGGAGGCTCATGCCTGTAATCCCAGCACTTTGGGAGGCCAAGGCAGATAGATCACTTGAGGTCAGGGGTTCGAAACCAGCCTGGGAAACATGGTGAAACTCCATCTCTACTAAAAATACAAAAGTTAGCTGGGTGTGGTGGTGGGCACCTGTAATCCCTGCTACTCGGGAGGCTGAGCCACAAGAACCACTTGAGCCTGGGAGGTGGAGGTTGCAGTGAGCTGAGATCGCACCACTACACTCCAACCTGGGTGACAGAGCAAGGCTCTGTCTTTAAAAAACAAACAAACAAACAAACCTATAAAATTGATACTAGGGCTGAGCACAGTGGCTCATGCCTGTAATCTCAGCACTTTGAGGGGTTGAGGCGGGAGGATGACTTAAGCCCAGGAGTTTGAGACCAGTCTGGGTAACATAAAGAGACCCCATCTCTAAAAATTAAAAACAAAATTAACTGGGCACAGTGGCGCATGCCTGTGATCCCAGCTGCTTGGGAGGCTGGCAGGAGGATCAGGAGGTCGAGGTTGCAGTAAGCTGTAATTACACCACTGCACTTCAGCCTTAGTGACACAGCAAGGCCCTGTCTCAGAAAAGTTGATATTAAAACAGAAGCAGTTATATCATATATAAATAAATTCATGGAAAATAGAGAAACAGAAAATGAAAGAAAGGAAGAAATGTTCTCCGTTCTATTAAGTAAAAGATTATAATCATAATGGTAATAGGGTTTGTGAGTATCAAGACTTCCAGGAAAATTTTTGTCAGCTCCTTATTGACTGTGATGATTGGGAATAGCAGTGAAAATCCAGGTTTCAAAAATTAATCTTTTTTTTTTTTTTTTTTGCTGTCTGTCCTTGGGGCAGAAAAAATATTTAAAAAAGGAAGTTTTACAAAATACTTATAAGACAAAAAAAAGAGAGAAAATCAATAGGCAAGGCAATCTGGGCAAGGAGAAGAAAAGACAAGTAAGGCAGGACCGGGGATGACCCCTGTGGCCAAATAGGTGGAGAGGCAGGCAACACCTTTTGCTGTAAGCCTTCCCTGCTACCAAGACAAAGATGGATACATGATTTCTAGTATGATAAGATTAAACAGACAGCAAATGAGCAGCCGGACAAGAAGCGCAAATCTTCTTCTAATACTTATATACAAGTGGGATTTTTCCCATGGGTCCTCAAAAATTGAACATGTGAAATCATGGGGACTTCATATTAAATAACTTTAATTTCAGGAGAACGGTTCTTAAAATGTCCTTCAACGCAGTTCTGTGAAAAGGCAAAGCAGTGTGATCCAGGTATAGAGCCTCTGATGGTCTAACCTGGTTCTGGTGGAAAATAAACCTGTAGTTTTCCTAACTTTTCAGAGAAGCAAGTTGAGGGGATCATTGTTCTCTCCACTTGGTGGATGAGAAATCGGGAAACAGAGAGTAAGCCCAGACTGCCAAACTTGGAGCCAGGAGGCACAGGGCTCAGAGACACTGACATAGCTCATACCCTGACTCACAGGTTGCAAAAATGATCCACTCACTGATGTGGTGCCACTTTGCTGGACTGCACTCCGTAGAGGCCAGAGTGAGATGGATGTGAAAATGGAGAGCTGATTTCAGGTACAAAGGAAGCTGAAGCTCAACAAAGATCAAGTTCCTTCAGCATAGGCTGCTAGCCATTCCTACAGTCTTCAACAATCTGTGGGCTAATTAGACTGTCTAAGTAATCAACTACTCATTTAACTATTCCCTGAATTTTTATTATATCTACTTTATCCTAGGAACCATGCTAAGCACTGGTGTATGGTATCATTCCTGACTTCATGGAGCTTATCCTTATACCCAGAAAACGGACACAGTGCATAGTCCTCTAAGATAAGGAAGTCAGGGATGTCATAGGAGCAGAGGGCTGAGGAAGGGTCTCTCAGGGCAAAACCATTCAATATGAGAATCAAGGATGAATAAGAACTAGCCAAGTGAAGGCAGTGACAATAGACAGATGAGGTGCGTACCAGACAGAGAGCTGGAAAGACTGGGCCACATTTGTGGAAGGGAAAGAATTTGACTATGCCTGCAAGGTGCAGGTGTTAGAAAAATGGTGAACAGCATAAAGAAAGTCAGGAATGAAAAGGAAGAAAGAAGAGTATAAGAAAGGAAACAGAAAACAAAATGATCGACACATTGGTGTTATTCCTTTTTTAAAAACATTCAATGGGAGTGGCTTAAAATATTAAAAGATAACACTCTCAGACTAGATATCCAAAAAAGCAAAAGCCAACCATATGTCACTAAATTTAAAAATACATGAAGAAGATGTACCTGAAAAAATGCAGAGAAGAAGGCAGGACAGCAGGAAGAAAGGCAGGAAGAGAGGGTAAAAAAGAAAGTAAAAGGAAAACGTAAGTGGGTATAAATATAATCAGCGAAGGTATAATAATCCATGACCCTGATTAAAAAGAAAATGTAGATCTGAAAAATGCAAATGTAACATGGAAATAAAATGTCATTGAATTTTCAAATATGAGGAACATTTGCTTTTTTCCTCTAGTCCTGCCAGGCAAGACAGAGTATGGGTTTTAGCGAGCAACTCCAACATCGTTTGAAAATCAGATATGCTTTTAGCTCTGGGGTTGCTGTGCTGCTGTTCTGACTGCCTGTAATTGTGGTCATTACAACCTGGTGTATTTCTGTGCAAGGTGGGTCCATTTTCACACAGGGAAGAGAATTCTCGGCAGAGATGAGTGACGATGCTTTTAAAGAGTATAATTAAGTCAAAGGCACCCTTTGTCTCATTCCAACAACAGAAGCTTGAAATGTTTAGGTGAAATGTTTGAGGTACTAAAATGAGGGGCAGTGCAAATTGGTTTTAGGGGCACCATATCTTTCTGCAAGAGTTTTCTTAGGGATGCTTTCATCATTGCAGATTTAGTCAGTAAACTGACAGCCAATGCAACGACTTTGAAATCCCATGGATGCAGGGTGGAAAGTTTCTAACAGAAAGATGGATGTTTGAGTCAAGTTGAGATGATTGACAGTAGGAGAACAGAGATGAACCTGTGCCAGGGGAAACGTGATATGGCTCAGTAGCAAGGGTGAAAGTGTGGGTAGGGTGGTTTTTCACTTACACTCCAGCCCATGGTGTACCAGCCAGACACGTTTGCACACATAGCATCCAAGAATGAATCCTGCCTTGCCGACATGAAGCAGAGCTCAGGACAGTCAAGGAATTGCGCTGATTTTCCCTACAGAAAGAGGGTGTCTGGTAGAACAGACAGTGAATAACTAAGCTAAGCAATTAAATTAAGGTGGATTAATTTCATTCCTTTGAGCATAAACCTGGAATGTAATGCAGTGGTAGGAAGAAATAGTAGGCAAGGGTTCAGAAACAGCTTCATATCCAGCATCTGGCACTAGGCTGTGGTGACCCTGGTCTCAGATTCTCTATGTTTCTGTGGTGGTGTGACAGATGGCCTTGTAGTCTAGATTTAACTCCATGCTACACTGCAACTGCAGACATGGGGCAAGGGGTCTACTCTAGTCCTTTTGTTGAGTAAGGTAGGAGATTATGCTCCTACCGTTAAATGGTAGTTATATGCCATTTAAGGATTTCTGGCCTGGAGATAAAAGGAATAAAATGCTGGACTGGAGTGCATTTACAGAGGGCACAGAAGGGACATACAAACTGACAACCTTGGCAATGGGTATTAATACTTAGTTAGTGCTACAATGAATCATACCATTGCATGCCATCTTTTTTCCTTTCACATGGACACAAGCTAACATCCTAACTAGGTTCTTAAAGTGACCATGCACATTTGTTACACTATGGGTAATCCTTGTGCACCTGCTTTAACAACCATTTCAGCAGCCATGTGCTTCTCCCAGAAAAGACAATTTATGTGTGTGTGTGCGCGCGTGCGATTTTTGTATCTAATTATGTTGTATATAGATACTTGATAGAACACATACTTGATATTACATATACACATAAATACATACATATAATTTACATATATGTATATACTTTATACTACATAAAGCAAATAAAAATTCTGTTATGGCGATTTCCAGACCAAATGACAGAAGGTGACAGAACCAGATGCACTGCCACAGGCACCTGTTGGGAGAGGACACTTCAGGCTGTTTTCACAAGAAGCAAAACCTCAGAGTAACTCTGTGAAGTCTCTAAGAAAAGGCCAGGAGGGCACCTGCAAATGGTTGGGGGCAGCTCTAAAGATGCCCCATGGGACTGCCAGGACGCTCTTTCTGGAATGTTACACCAGGCTTTGAAGACGGATATAATTCTATCCTGACAGTGTTACCCTAGTCATTCCTACATCCTTTTTAGCTCCAATGCCTTAAGAAATCCAGCAACCCCCTTTGCAGTCCCCAACCTGCAGGCTTCTAAAATGCCCCTGCGGCTGACGGCCGAGGAGTCAGGGTTCAGTGGAGGATGGGCTCTGGGTGTCCCCCTGGACAAGTTTCCCACTAGCTGAGAGGCAGGCTGAAGCACAACAAAAGAGGAAGAACAGAGGAGTTTTGAGCCGGCCCAGGACAGTTCAAACTGTTTATACTTGGAGGTATAAAACAGTGTTTCACACCTTTACTTGGAGGTATAAAACAGTGACTTCTTCTTGGTGCTGTTTCCTGCATCCTTCTGGAGTGTAATGAGCCCCGAGTATTCCTGATTACCTTTCCTGGCGCTGTGGCGAGCGCTCATTCCTCCTGCGTGGAGGGTGCCAGGGACTCGGGCTGCCTGTGCCATGCTGTCGATTTTCTTCCCTAACCCCCACACGTATGCTGATCATTCTGTTAGTCCTCCACGCAAGGCTGTGAGGTGGTGGTGGTTGCTGCTGTGTTATTTCTTTAGAACTCTTAAAGGACATGCTCACTCCAGTGTCCCCATTGGTCTGAGCTGAAGGACTCTGCCTGCAGTGTCCTGCTCCATCAAACACCACTGAGTTCATCTCCTCGGAAGAGGAAGCTGCCACTTCCGAGTCAGACCTGACTGTCACAGCCTCTGTCATCACCTGTGGTAGGCAGAATCATCTGCCCCTCCACCCCCACCAATTGTACAAGCCCAAATTCCCAGAACCTGGGACTCTGTCACCTTACATGACAAAAGGGACCACACAGATGTGAACAGTCAAGAACTTAAAATGGGGAGATGATCCTGGGTTATCTGGACAAACCCACGGTAATCACAAGGTTCTCAGAAACGAAGAGGAGAGGTAGGAGACTCCACGTCAGTGTGTCCCAACATCAGAACACTTGTCTCACCTTCACAGGCTTTGAAGAGGGGGAGCGCGCCTCCAGCCTCACAACGCAGGCACCTCTGGAAGCTGGAAAAGGCAAGGGAACGATTCTTCCCTGGGTCTCCAGGAGGAATGAAGATCTGCAGGCAGCTCCATCTTAACCCGCTGAACCTTATTTTGGACTTCCAGCCTTCGCAACTGTAAGATAATACATTTTTGTTGTTTTAAGCCACTAAATTTGTGGTAATTTGTGACAGCAGCAACACAAAACCAATGCATTGCTTCATCTTCAAATGCTACATTTCTAGTGGCATTTTTAAACAGTTTATAAAGTGTACAGATATATGATACAGAAAGAAATGTCATTAATAATTACACAGAAACAGGCACAGTGACTCAGGCCTGTAATCCCAGCAATTCCGGAGGTCAAGGCAGGTGAATCACTTGATGTCAGGTGTTCAAGACCAGCCTGGCCAACATGGCTAAACTCTCTCTATAAAAAATACAAAAATTTGATGGGTGTGGTGGTATGTACCTGTAATCCCAGCTACTCAGGAGGCTGAAGCATGAGAATTGCTTGAACCCAGGAGACAGAGGTTGCAGTGAGCTGAGATTGCACCACTGCACTCCAGCCTGGGTGATGGAGTGTTTTTGTTTTTCTCAAAAAAAAAAAAAAAAAAAAAAAATTACATGGACACAGTAGGCATGACTGAGAATATCTGGCTCGAACTGTGAGGTACCATCACCCTGTGCAACATGACAGACACGTCTCCAGTTCTGTTATGTTTCTGGTGCAGCTCTGCCTGTTTGCATCTTGCTTACATGGAGCACTGTGGGTGAGAGGCGCAGTCAGGTAAGAAGCAAGTGCAAGGAAGGTTTTTTCCTTCATTTCCCAGCCATCTTTCTTCAATATGGTGGACCAGGGTCATGTCTGCTCCTAAGATGAGACTTCCCCTTCCTCTCCACTTGTTTTTCCTCTGACACCCTCATTCCTGAATACTTTTACTCAGGCGCTCAAGGTGCCAGTACATGTGTTTGGTGGGAGGAGGAGGATGTTTCTTCACAGGTCCAACACTGCAGTATCTTATCCCTCATCACCTTTGAGTGCCATCATGCTAGAATTCCACATTCTCTCTTTCCTGCTACTCCTATCAATAATTTAAACAGGAAAATAAAGCATCAATAGACTCCTCAGAGGATAAGATGGGTGATTAACTTTGGACTCTGGTGGTTTTGTCTCTGAATTTATCCCAGGCCATAGCAAAAAAGTAAGAAAGTTGACGGAAATCTAAACAGAAATCTGTGACTCTTTTCTAGGGAATCAGAGCTCTTTGAGCGCTCATTGAATATGTGCTCACAGAAAAGAACAGCCACAAGGCATCTGTCCAGTACCACCCCATAAAAGAAAGACCACATGCTGAGAAACTTTTAGCAGGGAGAGTATAATTACTGGAAAATACAAAAATTAATTTAAATGAACAATAATTGCTAGTATTTATTATGTTTCAAGAACTGTTCTAAGTAACTTACCTACTTTGTTCATTTGCTCTTTTCAGTAGCTCTGTGACATAGGCACTTATTTCTGTTTTGCAGATGAATAAACACAAGCAAGGAGGAGCTAAGAATCTTTCTAAAACTTATCCAGCTAAAAAGAGGCAGAGTTTCAGTTAGGACCAGGAGGTCTAGGCACAGGGCCCACAGACTGGAACTCAGAGAGACCCTAACAGAACATATGGGAAATATGAGCCAGGATCAGGCTGTCACCAGGTAAAGGAAATGAAAATATTTTTATGAAAAATACAATCGCTTAGATGAAAAAACACAATGAAAGGCTAAATATTAAGTTGGTGTAAAAGTAATGTTTTTTTTTTTTTTTTTTTTTTTTTGCGGTTACTTCTAATTACAAAAACTGCCATTACTTTTACACCACCCTAATAGCAAAATGACTAGCTCACAGTAGGCGGAAGTGAGCTGGGAAAATCAGGAGAGGAGGTCTTCAAATAATTCCATTAGTGATAAGCGGGTGGAAACAAATTTAAAAAGAAAGTTAAGAGGAATGGAAGAAAGAAGTTGAAGTATCGAAAGTCCTAGTATGAGTGGACTTAAGTAGAAAAAAAATCAGATGATACACTTTGTTAAATAATGACAGAGAGCCTTGCAGTATTAAAGAAAGTCAGACGGCCTAGGACGGAAAAGTGTACAGTGCCAAGCAGAAGAGACAGGGGAGACCCGCATTTGGCTATATCGCGTGGCTTACACCTGTAATCCCAGCACTTTGGGACGCCGAGGTGGGCGGATCACAGGTCAGGAGACAGAGACCATCCTGGCTAACACGATGAAACGCCGTCTCTACTAAAAATACAAAAATAAAATTACCCGGGCGAGGTGGCGGCGCCTGTAGTCCCAGCTACTCGGGAGGCTGAGGCAGGAGAATGGCGGGAACCCGGGAGGCGGAGCTTGCAGTGAACCGAGTTGGCGCCACCGCACTCCAGCCTGGGCGACAGAGCGAGACTCCCTCTCAAAAAAGAATGCCAGACACAAAGAAACTGTGAGGTGTTCCGGAGGGATAAACATGGCGCCCGGCGAAGCGAAAACCCCGGCAGCAAAGGGAGGCGGGACCCAAAGCCCCAAGGGAGGGGCGGCCGCCGAGATCTGAGCGCACCGCGAGGATGGCAGAAAGGAATTCCCTGGTACAAAGAACCACAGAATGTTGACCACAAGATTCCTCTTCCAAAAGGTACTTGAGAGACGCGATTCTATGAGGAGATATAAACTGAGGAGCACACGGGGATACATGGAAAGCAAGGTTCAGTAAATAAACAGGCGCGTTTTAGTGTATTCTCAGTAAGCGGTGACTATAAACCAAAACCACGTCAACAAAACAAAGAGAAGCACATCTGCAGGAACCAGAACCCAAACTCCAGGTGACAAGGCCCCAATGGAGTGCAGAGCCCCAAGGCAGCGGAGGCGGAGGCGTGGCCGACGGAACATCAGAATATGAGACCATGAGAAGCAGGTGAGTATTGTATCTTGTTTCCGGTAAAGATGGAAATTAGGAGGAAAAGTTAAAGGTCTTTATAAAATAAAGACAACTCTAAGAAAATTAAAATTAAATAGCTTTTTAAAGCACTAGAAGAAAATATACCTAATTAGAAATAACAAGAAAAGAAAAAGAAATAAAAACGAAGTTTAGTAAATAAAGCACAATATGAGGTATCAGCAATATCAGCAAATGCAGAGAAGCCAAACTTCCCAAAGGGCAGATCTCAGATTTGCTTGATGAAGAAAATGAACAAATCCAGCTTGTCATGAAAAGACACACTGAAAACAATATGTACTGACTTTTTTTTTTTTTTTTAAGTAAAAGGATTTAAGAAAGATGTGCTACCAAATACAAACCAATAATAAAATTAAGATGGTGATTTTGTTACCAAGCAACAGAAGATTTAGGGCAAAATCGTCCTAAGGAACACAGAGGGGACACTACTGATAATATGACACATTCAACCAAGTGGATAAGGGTGACAGTAGACACACACGTTCCCCATCAGTGGAAAACGCACTTTGTTGAAGACACAGGAAGGCGTCATGAACATCTTCTGTGTTAGAGTATCAAGAAAAACTCAGTAAATTCTAAATCAGAAACTAGCTCTGAGCAATATTCTCTTACCATAATCCAATAAAACCGTAAACAAAAGAATTATTTCAAAATTTCATATAGGAGGAAAGAAACAAATCCATATTAAATGTGTTAAAAATGAGACATGAACTTGGGAAATACTTAGAACTGAATAACAGTGAAAACAGTACACGTTAAACTTTGTTGGAAACTGTTAAAGTTGTACTTCAGAAAGAAATTTGTAACTGTGACAATACTAATTAAAAATAAGAAAAATAAAAAAGCAAAAGAACTCAGCATGCAACCCTGAAAGTGAGGGGAAAAAAGAGAAAGCACAAAGAGATGGAAGGGAACAAAATATGTTTTTTTTAAATCAGCAAAATTCAGGAAAAAAACCCTGATAACATAAATAATAAAATCTGCTTCTCTGAAATGTTAGCAGAAAATCTCTGGCAAAGAAAATTTAAAAACAATATTGAGAGGAAAGGAAAAATAACTGCAGATTTAACTGATTTTTAAAAGAAAAAAGCATATTAGAAACAACATCAATACATTATAAAACCAATTGATAGGGCAAATTTCTGGGGAAAAAAATAAAATACCAAAGAGGGTCAGAAACAGTCACAGAAAAAATATCAAATGACAGATGACCGTTCAAAAATTAATAGGAAGAGAAGACGTGTATGAACAGAAAAGGCCCATGCTTTTTTACAAGCGATAAAATTAATAGGTAGAGAAGACCTCTATGAGCAAAAAAGGCCCATGCTTTCTTATAAGCGGGTTCTATTAAAATCTCAGGACTGGCTATATTGTCCAGAGGACGAGGTCAAGAGACCTGAGAGGGAGACTGGCCCTACCATGAGAAGAGTCACGGATGATACTCATACACTCTCCCCTGGCCCTGTCCCTCACCTTACTACACACAGTCACCTTCAAGGTCAACAATCCAGCTTTGTCATTATCAACAAACACCACTGCACCTCAAATTCAGATGCGTGAATCTTGCACTCTGGCTACCACCTCTCATCTGTCTAGCTCCCTTCCCGTTTCCCTGACTCTCAACCATCCTTTGGTTCCACCTTGAGCCACAATCCGTGGATCACCTCAAGCTTTCAGTGTCTCTCTGTCCACTGAAGTCCTCTCTTTTCACCACCCAGTGTGACCCAGTGTGACTGCCACAGCCATTCATCATGATGCCCTTGAACACATCCAGCTCCCTTCCCTGGTCTTGCTTCCTGATCCTCACCCATCGAAACCACAGCTTGACTTGCTCTCTGTCTAATCCCTGTGTGCATCAATTCAGCCCGAGTTTCACTGGAGAAAAGCCAAGCACTATACGGGTCTCACGTTAACTTAACGGCCACGAACCTCAGTGGGGCTTTGGTGCTACTGGTATTTACACTATTCGTTCCTGCTCCAATTGTTTCTTCCCTCCTCTACGTGAGTAACTTCCATTTGCCCCTCTCTCCTGAAGCCCCCAACAAATCTCCCCTCCTCGCTCACAGACTTGGAGTCATCCAATGAGCTTGTTCACATAATTCCCTTAATTGTTTCTACCCGCATCTAAGCATCAGGAATGGAACACTGTGCCTTCCCCCCACTAGCAGAGGGTAACTGTTTGTACCATCATCTAAGGCAAACCTCTCCATTTTTACAGGCCTCAGGCCCTCCTGACTACTCCACGATACTGAAGTAGCAATTCTTTCTTCCCTCCGATGTCATCAGTTTTCCCTGTTCTGGATCACTTCCATTAAGACATCTTTACATTATGAGCTTTCCCTATCTTAAAAAAATCCCAAACTGCGATGTGTCTCTATCTTGCTACTGCCCCCATGTAATTCTCTGCTTCCGTTTAAAAGCAAAACTATTCAAAACTGTTGTCTGTATTCACTCTTTCTTCTTCAAACCCAACCCAAAATAGATGATCATCACACCTCTCCAATTCCCTTCCCCAAGTCACTGATGGTCTTTTCCTCAGTAATTCTGACTTTCAATTTTCATTCTTGTACTTGATCTTCCAAATGTATTTGGCAAAGCATATCCCTCTTCACTCATTGATACAGCTTCTTCTTTTGCCTTCTGGGACTACGTGCTCCACTGGGTTTCCTTCTGTCTCATTGGTTGCTCCTTGTAGACTATCCCCACCTTGTCTCCAGCCTCACCAAGTTGGAAGAGACAAGGGCTTAGGATTTAGGATTTGCCCCTCTTTTCTTCCCTGGCTGCATGCTTTTCCTATGGGATTTCACCCAGCACTGTGGTTCTGAACACCATCTGTATGCAACTGATTCCTGAATTGCTGTCTCTAGCACAGGTATCTCTCATGAAGTTCAGACTATATATCCGATTGCCTATTCCGTATTTCCATGTGCATCTCTAATTAAACACTCAAACTTAACATATTCAAGACAACTCCCAACTCTGCTTCTCACTCCCAAAAGCTGCACCTTCGGCAACCCTCACCTCAGTTGATGGGAATTCCAGTTACTAAGTGCCAGGTACTTGGTGTTTCCTTCACTCCTTACTTTGTTTCATATCCCATATTGATTTCGCCAGAAAATCTTTTGGAACCTACTTTCAAAATACACCCATAATCTTTTTCTCGCCACTCCTACTGCTGCTACTTGGTCCAGCCTTAGACCATGTTGTTTCAAACAGCTGTGAAATTGAAAATGGGCACCCTTATTCCTTGTGGGAAGAAGACAGTCACCCTGCAGAGCATTCTATGGCATTTATTAAAGGCAAGCATGCATCTATTCAGGGAATCAGAGAGACTTATCCAGTTCATAAGAGATATGCACAGCATTGTTTGTGGGAGGAGAGAGTTGGAAGAAACCTAGGTGTCCTTCGCTAGGTGATCATGTAAGTAACCATGTAGTGAAAACACATTGTTAAATTGCATCCCACAGTCAGAAACGCAATTTAGCAACATGGAGAGATCTCGAAAACAGCATTGAGTGGGAAAACAGGATCCGTAACACAAAAGTGTGTGGCTTAAAATCACATACATATGGTGTATCTTTCAAGGATACATTTGTATCCAAGGACATTTAATAAACACAATTCAGTTGATGTTTTGGTAAGGGAAGGATTGGGTCATTGATGGACAATGAAGGGAAAAATAATGAAATGAAATAAAACAAGAGAGTCCTTGACAGACCAGTAATAGCACTGTGCTACATGACTCATCCAACTCTCTTCACTGGTGAGAAAGAAAGAGGGCATACTAAAGCTAAAAGAAGTCTTAGCAATTATTTTAACCCAATCTCTGCCTTAAAACACACACATTCTATTATATCTAGCACCAACTCTGCTTCAGTCATTTTATAGAAGAACATCAGCTATACATTTAAGGAAATCCAATTGTCAAAAAACCCCTTTTAAGAAGAACAGAGCTTTTCTAGGAAATCTGCTGATGGAAGAGGGGTAGATCAGGTTTTCTAAAATGGCTTCATGCTGGATAAGTTATTTTAAAATGCCTGTTGCTCAACACACATACACACACACACACACACACACATACACACACACCCCAGAACTCTTTAAAAGCTGGGAAAAAAATGTGAATAAAATAAAACCAGAGCTGGGTGAAGGTAATCATAGAAGCCAATGTACCAAAATTTGCATACAAAAGTCAAAACTGGCAACATAGTTTTGAGAATTATTGTGGCCACTTAGCGGAATGAGAGATAGGACTCTGAATCTGCTTGCAAATTTGCATAGTTGAATTAAAACCTCCTACACAAAGCCAGGACAATTGGAGGAACTCTAGCTTCAGAGAAATGGTGGGTGAAAAAAAAAATCTGACTGCCTGCAAGAGAACCAAGGAAGAACATCTTGAGCTCTGTCCTTTTTCCAAATGGAAAAATATCATCTCCATGAGAATATAAGAGCAAAGCTTGGTCTCATGCACCTAGAGTCCAAATGTGCACCACCCCCCCGCCCCCACGCTCAAGGAGCCCCAGGCTGAGGCATTAAACATTTCCAGGCGGGCAGCACCCATTACATTTTCAGGCAAATCTCTGAAGAAAATAATCCTGAATCTTGATTCCTAGGGATTCTCACATATTGTATTTGGCCAAATAATAGTACATGCACATGCACACACACACACACACACACACACACCCATTAACATGCAACAAAAAAAGTCACTGAGTGAGAATAAGCAGAAGTCACAAGTAATTTATTTCCATTCTCAAAGACTTCAGACATTATAAAGATTAAATGCCAAATAAAAATAGCCAAGAAAATTGAAAGAATATAAGTGAGAGAACAAGGAAAATATAACTGATAAGTTTTCAGAACTGACAAAAATAAAGGAAACCCAAGAGACACACCAGGAGAAAGTGGAATGGTATCTTTAAAAAATTAGAAAAACAAATGCAATACAAATTGCTGTACATGATCAAGTGATCTCCCAAGGTCAAGAATGGGATAATAATATTTTTCAGAAAAGCAAAAACTGAAAGCACTTACAACCAGAGTTGTACGTAGAGAAACTTTGGCAGGATCAACCTCAGAAAGAATGCAAAGCATCCCAAGAGAAGATGTGATCATTGAGGGAACTGAGAGCAAGTGGGAAAATCTAAACCAACATTGGCTTATAGAACAATAATGGAAATGTCTAATTTCTGGGGCTAAAATTAAAAATATGAAAGTATATGTACAACGATAGCAGATTAGTCAGATGGAGGATGATAAAAAAACATCCTAAGGTCTTTGTTCTATTCATGAAAAGGGTAGATATGTTAAATTCACTTTAGATTTATTATTTTAATTGGATAGATACAGGGAGAGCCAACACAGTAAGGAAATGCAAGAAATAAGAAAAAAGTAAGCATGATACAGGAAACAGAAAAATAGAAAGCACAAAAATGAGATGGCGGAAATAAACCAAATGCACTAGTCATCACCAGGAATGGATTAGGTAAAAAGACAAAGATTTCCAGATGAGAATCAAAAAATTAAATTATATGCTTTTTGCAAGAAATATGCCTAAAGCCTAAGAATGTAGAAATAGAATACTTAGGTAATTAATTGAAAAATGTATGCCAGGCAGATAACAACTCAAAGAAATTTGGCCTAGTAATATTAATATCAGAGGAAAAGCCTAAAAGGCAAAAACCATTATTACAGATGAAGAGGGTCATTATATTTTTATTTAAGTTTAAATTGCCCATGAGGTTATAAAGATCTAAATATTTATGGATGTAATAAAATGCCACAAAATATAAGAAAAATTGACAGAATTACATGGAGATATAGGTAAATTCATTAATATACTTGAATATATTCATATAACTTGGTTAGAAAGTGATAAACCAGGCCAAAAATATTTAGTACCGATAGAAATATTTGAATGAGACAATTAACGAGCTGGATTTAGTGGGCATATAATGAAAGCTGCTTAACAATTTGAGAGCCATTATTTTCATTACTACAAAGAACATTTATACAAATATCATGTGCCGTGTCACAAAAGAAGTCTAAATGAATTTCAAAGATTATATTAAAGCAGGCCACATTCTCTGATTACACAGCAGTCAAGTTGTAAATCAGTAAGAGACAGACAACATTAAAAATGCACGTACTCTGTCATGTTATAGCTTTCTAATTCCAATGTCAACCATCAATTTAAAAAATTCAAAATGCAAACGAAAAGAATGCACATCAACAACAATAAAAATTCCACATTAAAATATGTGAAGGACAGTTCAAGTAAGGCTTAAAGGGAAGTGTAGAAGATTATGTGAGCAGAGAAAATTAATAAAGTATTTAACTGGTTAATCTTTCTATTTCAGAAGTTAGAAAAAGCATAACAGTGGAAGCCTAGAAAGTAGAAAAAAAGGAGATAATAACAAACAGATTCAACAGGACGGGCCGACAATGTCAAAACTGGTTCTTTGAAAAGATTAAGAATAAACCTCTGACCAAGAAATGTAGGGAGCAGTCACAAATACTCAGTATTTGACCTGCAGAGGAGATTACAGGTAGATTTCAAAGGTTGTTAAGAATTTTAAAATTTTAAACAAATTCCTAGAAATACACCAAAACTAGCTTCAAAAAATCTGAGATTAGCTGTATTTAAATTAGAAAGCCTGAATAATCTCATAAGTATTAAACAAACTGAATGAATATTTTAAAATCCTTCCACAAAGAGAACACCAGACTCACACAGTTTTACAGGTGAATTCTGCCAAATCTTTAAGGAAAACACAGTTTTAAAGTGATACAAACTCATATCAAAAATAGAAAAAGAGAGAGAAAACTCCCCCAGCCATTCTTTGAGTCTTGTATAACCTTGATATTAAAATCAAACAAATAAAGTATGGAAAACTGAAAACCATGAGCTGGTGTCATTCGGGAACAGATAGATGTAAGATGCTTAGACCTGTGAAAATAACAACAACAATAACAATAGCAGTAACTATTGACTAATCCAATTTGCATGTGGCTTCTTGGTCGCAGCGAGTCGGCCTTCATACCTGTGCTTCCTGGTCCCTGGCCCTCACCTTTCTCCCTGAACACTGTGAAGTGTGTTGAAGAGTGAAGGGAGAAGGTCTAGCTGACTTAGGGCCTCCCTGTGAGCCGGTGTGGAGGGATGCGAGGAAGGCAGGCAGGTGGGGCCGGTCCACAGGGATTGGCCACTGGGAGCTGGCCACGGGCATAGGCTCAGGGCTGTGGGTCTTCCGGGTCCCTGCCTTTGTCTTTCGGGCTGTGAGTCTTTGCTCAGCACCAGCCAGTGCTGGCTTGGTTTGCAACGGTCGTGATTCAGGGCAGAAGGTCTTGGTCCTCATCCTTGAGAAGCTTCCAGTTTCCTGAGAAAGATACACATTCATCCAAAAATTAAACAAATAAATGCAAATGTGCAACCTGTGATAAGAAGGAAGGACATGCAGTTCTGTGGAGCTCTAGAAGAGTCTGTAATGGGGATGCAGTCTTTTCTGATGATGAGAAGGCTGCTCTGAGGAAACACCATTTGATCTGAGCTTAAAGACACATGAAGATTGAGCCGGTCAAAGAAAGAAAGAGAAGACAGATCTGGGCAGGGGCAACAGCAAGTGAGTCCACCAGCCCGGCACGGGAGGGATCCCGTCCTACTGAGGAACTGGAGCCCAGTGAGGATACAGAGAGAAGCTCAGAGGGAGGCTAAAAGTCGCAGGGCTCAGTCACCCAGGTCCAGAGCCCACAGGAGGAGTGGACTTGAACGGAGAAGATCCTTGAATGGCTTTAAAAAAGGAATGACACAGCCAAGATAGTCATTATCTAAAACTCTTTCTGACTGTGGTGTGAAGAATAGAACAGAGCAGGAGACCTTTGCATCGGTCCAGATGAGAGATGACTGTAGCTTAGACAAGGGCAGTGGTGGAGGTGGAGATACACGGGGGAGTGTTGGTGAGATTTATGAAGAAAAAGGACAGGGCTTGATGATTAAATATAAGACGTAAGGGAAACAAAGAAATCAAAGATGGGTTATCAGACAGTTGGAGAGGCCAGGAACTAGTGGAGAAGGGCCAAATTAGGGGTGAAGTAAAGAAAAGATAAAACTCTATTCAACGTTATCTGCTTCTGAGACAGTCGGAGATTTTCTTTTTTAAATACAATATTTCTTACAGTTCTAGAGGCTGAGAAGTCCAGATCAAATTGCCAGCAGATTTATCGCTGTCTGGTGAGGGCCTGTTTCTTTATTTGCAGGTGGTTGCCTTCTTTCTGTATCCCCATGCAGTGAAGAGAATGATATCTCATGTCTCTTCTTTTTTATAAGGGCATAAATATCACCATAAGAGCCTAACCCGGATGGAGATTTTGAGTGGGAAACACAATTCTGGAGCTCAGAGATGAGTTCTGTGTTCGAGAAACGAATTTAGAAGTTCTCTGTGCATAGCTGAAAATTTCTTTTCTTTTCTTTTCTTTTTTCTTAGGCAGAGTCTCACTCTGTTGCCCAAGCTGAGTGCAGTGGCACGACCTTGGCTCACTGCAATGTCTACCTCCCGGGTTCAAGAGATCTTGTGCCTCAGCCTCCCGAGTAGTTGTCATTACAAGCATGTACCACCATGCCCGGCTATCTTTTGTATTTTTAGTAGAGATGGGGTTTCACCATGTTGGCCAGCCTGGTCTCAAACTCCTGGCCTCATGTGATCTGCCCACCTCGGCCTCCCAAAATGCTAGGATATAGGCATGAGCCACCACGGCAGGCCTCATAGCTGAAAATCTTAATCACATCAATTGTAGATGTTGACAAATAGGAAGAGACTACAGAGAAATCAGAGAAAAGAGTTTAGGATTAACCTTTGAGGAACTCCAACACTTAGAGTTTGGATGGAAGACTGTAGAAATAGAAGGAAAACCAGAAGAAGGTGGTGTCATGGAGAACAAAGGGAAGAACGTGCTTCAAGAAGGAAGCTGCGATCACCAGGGTTAGATGCTATTATTGGATGAAGTAATTAGAGAAACGAGGCATTCCTGTTGCACCTAGTGCTCTGTGTGACAGTGGTGCTAACGGGGTCTGTTCTGGAGCCAGGTTGGAGTGGGGCAGGAAAACGTGGATTGAGAGAAATTGGAGAGTCCTTTGGCCAACCCTGATATTGGTGCTATTGATGCCACATGCCACTTGCCACTACATGTGCCAATGCATTTACCCTTCCAGGCAAGAGAATTGGTCCTCTGGACAAAAAGGGAACCATTCATTTCCTACCTCTTTTGCATTTAGTTTCTTTGCTTTCAGTTGAAAAGGAAATTCAGGGCTGAAGAAAAACATGTATCACTGAATGCATGGTGCCAGCCACCATGCTACAGAAAATCTATAATGAGCCAGTCAAGTGAATAAATCATTGGGGTTTTATCCACTTTGGTTTTAAAACAAGAAAGTATTATACCATCACTACACCACTTGCCTCGACTGATCAGAGATGGGTTCTCAGACATAGTATCATCTTCTGTGCTGGCATTGCTATTGTTTCAATTTAGTCGCATAAACATTATATCCTAGTGTTTTTTATGCTGTAGTTTCCCTGTGGTATAATTAATATTCAGTCACTTGTCTGCTGGAAATTTCATCAACTCATTTTAGCATCTTCAAGTTGGTGGGAATGTATGTTACAGAATCCCTCTTAAGTTCACATTCCCCTTAGGGCATTCACCTCATAGACAGAGCTTTTCACAACAAACATTCAGTTCTTTGTTCTCCATTTACAGTGAAAAGGGTTAGTCTCATGTAAGGAGTTATTTATATCTGGCACTAAAAACTTTGAAGAAAACAATAAAAATGCCACAAAAATTGCAAAAAAAAAAAAAATTCAGTCACTTGTTCATTGAGCATCAGAATTATTAAAAATGTGTTAAAATGCAGTTTCCCAGTTCGTAAGCCTTTAAATTCTCACTTATTGGTTCTTTGGTCTAACTCTGAACCATTTCTCCAAGCTGGTCCAGGGACCACACTTTGATAAAACACTGCTCTATATGCGATACTATCATATTTGAGGGTCAGAATAATTAACGTCATTATATGAATATTCAGCATTAAGCAAGAAACTCAATCATATTCTTTTTTTGTTTGTTTGTTTATTAAGATAGGGCACATTTTAGAGAGAGTTTCACCAAAGTCTGAGAAAAAAAGATGTATCTTGCTAGGTTTCAGCTGGCCAGTAAACAAATGTGACTGCACCTCTCTGTGTACTGAAGAGTTCACTGCCTCTCTGGAGGCTGCTCCCACCTGGTGTTAGGGATATCCTTTGGGAAGCAGGGAGTCGCCCCAGCAGAAGGTTGTCACTTCTTTCTCCCAGGGTAACCCTGCAAGGGCTGCCCTTTAAGAGTAATCACAAGTAATAGCCGTAAACCAAGGGCCTAGAATTGAGTTTGTATTCTTAAGGGGTCAAAGAAGAAAGAGATAAAGAACTAAGATGCTTTGTAATTTGGATTTTTTGTTTCCTCAAATCTTTGAGATACCAGGCCAAATGATAGTTGAAAAAAATGAAAAGTAAAAAAAGGGGCCTGCATGTTCGAAATTCTATATTTAAGTTGTTCATAATGTGATTACTTTTGCTGGTTCTATTAATCTTCAGAAGAGTAGCTAAATGCAAATGTAAGCATTTTAAGGCATTAAAATTATGCAGAAAAATCTGAGTAGAATTCTAAGAATATGTATGTACATGTAATATATAAATTATAATTTAAGAACCTTTCCAAGAACATTTGCTTAATAAATAGAAATGAGAACGGAAATTTTTGCAATGCTAATTATTATACTACTCTCTCTCTCTCCAGCTCTTACAAGATGGTAAGGGATATGTTACAGGTGTTCATTTGAAAAAGAAATAGTTTTAACTTCTCTTTTATGAGAATAATTAAAGATTAAAGAAAGTCAAAGTGAGTGGTTCAGAAAGGGTGTTCTAGAATATTGTAATTATTAACGAGTGCTTGTGTATCAATGGAAAGAAAACATCTTTACTCAAAGGCAATAAAGGTCTTCATAGTCCAGGTCCAGAAAACGAGTCGGAATAAACCCATGCATCCGTTTAAAAATAGAAGATGGAGAGGCGTGGTTTCAACCAGGATTGCCTAAACTACCTTTTCATTAGGGAAGAGGTTATGATACTAGAAGTGAAGGCTTACTAAGTTACCTTGAAAGTATTTACACTAATAGACTAATAAAGTTCTCAAGTGATACTCTGGCATGCACTGGCCTCAGGTCAGCTCCTCAGCATGTACAGAGGTCAGGTAGGAGCTCAGCAATGCAAGCGACAGTCCCACTCCCTCCAAATCTGCAGTCTGTACCATCCCAGAGTCCCTTCAGTCACTGTCTTTAGTCCTCTTCTTTCTTCAGGCAAAGGCAGGTTTCAGCCACTTCCATAGCCAATGGTCGAAACCTTGGAAAACAATCACCAACGGTTCAGAACCAGAAATAAAAACCAAACTTCCTGACTGATGCTGGGTGTTGCTAGGGAAAGTGGATAAAGGTCTCTCCTCCTAGTTAAAAATATTTACTATTTACCTGCAATTTGTGCCTCTTTCTTGTTGCCATTCTTTTGTGCTGGACTTGGATTTTCATGGTGTTGAACACATAGATGTGCCCAATAAATTCTACGTAACCGGAATATGAGCTATGAAAAACTCCAAACGTGAGCCCAGTGTTGCCATTTAGCAAGGATGCTGTCTGCCCTGAAAATCCTGTGTAGGTAGAAAGGACTGGTTTTTCCACATTGCATACTGGGACATGATGTACCTAGCAACTGAATTAGTTATTTAAACCTGCCCTAATAAGCAGCTATCACTCAAGAGTGTTGTCCTGGGATATGGCTGCAATGATACAGGGTACCCATTGCATAAAGCTTGTGCAAAGTTCAGCTCTGTGAAGCAAAGGTATCACAAAGACAAGCAAATCATTACACCAGTCTTATAACTCTTGTTTTTCTTCAAAGGTAGTAGACTATACCAAGCTTTATTTAAATGGGAAAGGAAATGAAAAATGATTGTCTAGGCACATACCCTAATCATCCTAGTGAAGATGAAGAACTACTTTATGAGTCACAGCTGGGAAGCGACCCTAATCTCTGTGATCAGATTCTGAGACACCATCACAGATTCACAGATGTTTTACTGGGGGAAGAGTACTCAGCTTTGGTTTAAATATCAGAAATGAGGATAAAAATGCTTCAAGCTTTCCTGAAGGTGCTGCATCTCTTTTTGTTTGAAACTCTGGATATGGGTTTACAATCACCAGTGGTTGTGCATTTAGTGGGGAGTGTGCATTCACCAGTGCCATTAAAGTGGCCTAAACTGAAACTGAATCAAAAAGTAGCCAATTTATTTTTTATTTTTCTTTCTTCTATATTGCTTTTCCCTCCTCTTTCTCTCCTTCCTTTCTCCTTGCTTCTCTCCTTCCTTCCCACCTCTTGGGCCACGTGAGGCCTCTCCACATCCTGAGAACTATCAGAGATTACTGGGGTAAAGTCAGAAATATGCAAGTCAACTTGAATAAATTTCCCTTGACCAATGGTCAATAAGAACATCAACAATAATAACTGCACTGAAATACATAAGATGCATTTAAGCCCATTGGTTCTTGATGATATTGAAAAACAAAAGGATGCCTCATTTGCCTTCTTGTTCTTTGGGAAGAGGTGAGAGAAACAACTAATTATTTGGTAACTGGTAAAGAAAGGAAAAGAAGCCGGGCGCAGTGGTTCACACCTGTTATCCCAGTACTTGGGAGGCCAAGGCAGGCGATCACCTGAGGTCAGGAGTTCGAGACCAGCCTGCTCAAGATGGTGAAATCCCCGTCTCTACTAAAAATACAAAAAATTAGCCGGGTGTGGTAGCGGGCACCTGTAATTCCAGCTACTCAGAAGACTGAGGCAGGAGAATTGCTTGAACCTGGGAGGCAGAGGTTGCAGTGAGCTGAGGTTATGTCACTGCACTCCAGCCTGGGTGACAAGAGTGAAAATCTGTCTCAAAAAAAAAAGGGGGGGGATTCTGTTCCAAGACGGCTGAATGGGAACAGCTCCAGTCTGCAGCTCCCAGTGTGATTGACGCAGAAGATGGGTGATTTCTGCATTTCCAACTGAGGTGCCTGATTCATCTCATTGCGACTGATTGGATAGTGGGTGCAGCCCATGGAGGGCAAGCCAAAGCAGGGCGGGGCATCGCATCACCCAGGAAGTGCAAGGGGTTGGGGGATTTCCCGTTCCTAGCCAAGGGAAGCCATGACAGATGGTATCTGGAAAAACGGGACACTCCCGCCCAAATACTGTGCTTTTCCAAGGTCTTAGCCAACAGCCCACCAGGAGACTATATCCCATGCCTGGCTTGGTGGGTCACATGCCCACGGAGCCTTCCTCACTGCTAGCACATCAGTCTGAGATCGACCTGTGAGGCAGCAGCCTGGTGGGGAGAGGGGTGTCTACCATTGCCGAGGCTTGAGTAGGTAAACAAAGCAGCCAGGAAGCCCAAACTGGGTGGAGCCCACTGCAGCTCTGCTGCCTCTGTAAACCCCACCTCTAGGGGCAGGGCATAGCTGAACAAAAGGCAGCAAAAACTTCTGCAGACTTAAACATCCCTGTCTGACAGCTCTGAAGAGAGCAGTGGTTCTCCCAGCACCATGTTTGAGCTCTGAGAATGGACAGACTGCCTCCTTAAGTGGGTCCCTGACCCCCACGTAGCCTAACTGGGAGACATCTCCCAGTAGGGGCCGACTGACACCTCATATAGGAGGCTGCCCCTCTGGGATGAAGCTTCCAGAGAAAGGATCGGGCAGCAATATTTCCCGTTCTGCAATACTTGCTGTTCTGCAGCCTCCGCTGGTGATACCCAGGCAAACAGGGTCTGGAGTGGACCTCCAGTCAACTCCAACAGACCTGCAGCTGAAGGACCTGACTATTAGAAGGAAAACTAACAAACAGAAGGGAATATTATCAACATCAACAAAAAGGACATCCACACCAAAACCCCATCTGTAAGTCACCAACATCAAAGACCAAAGGCAGATAAAACCACAAAGATGGGGAGAAACCAGAACAGAAAAGCTGAAAATTCTAAAAACCAGAGTGCCTCTTCTCCACCAAAGGATTGCCACTCCTCACCAGGAATGGAACAAAGCTGGAGGGAGAATGACATTGATGAGCTGACAGAAGTAGGCTTCAGAAGGTCAGTAATAAGAAACTTCTCTGAGCTAAAGGAGGATGTTTGAACCCACTGCAAGGAAGCTAAAAACCTTGAAAAAAAGATTAGACGAGTGACTAACTAGAATAAAGAGTGTAGAGATAGAGAAGATCTTAAATGACCTGATGGAGGTGAAAACCATGGCATGAGAACTATGTGACACAGGCACAAGCTTTAATAGCCAATTTGATCACGTGGAAGAAAGGGTATCAGTGATTGAAAATCAAATTAATGAAATAAAGTGAGAAGAGAAGTTTAGAGAAAAAAAGAGTAAAAAGAAATGCACAAAGCCTCCAAGAAATATGGTACTACATGAAAAGACGAAATGTATGTTTGATTGGTGTGCCTGAAAGTGACAAGGAGAATGGAACCAAGTTGGAAAACACTCTTCAGGATATTATCCCGGAGAACTTCCCCAATCTAGCAAGGCAGGCCAACATTCAAATTCAGGAAATACAGAGACCACCACAAAGATACTCCTCGAGAAGAACAACCCCAAGACATAATTGTCATTCACCGAGGTTGAAATGAATGAAGGAAAAATGTTAAGGGCAGCCAGACACAAAGATCTGGTTACCCACAAAGGGAAGCCCATCAGACTAACAGCAGATATCTTGGCAGAAACTACAAGCCAGAAGAGAGTGGAGGCCAATATTCAACATTCTTAAAGAAAAGCATTTTCAGCACAGAATTTCATATCCAGCCAAACTAAGCTTCATAAGTGAAGAAGAAATAAAATCCTTTACAGACAAACAAATGCTGAGAGATTTTGTCACCACCAAGCCTGCCTTACAAGAGCTCCTGAAGGAAACACTAAACATGGAAAGGAACAACCGGTACCAGCCACTACAAAAACATGACAAATTGTAAAAACCATTAGTGCTAGGAAAAAACTGCATCAACTAATGGGCAAAATAACCAGCTAACATCATAATGATAGGATCAAATTCACTCATAACAATATTAACCTTAAATGTAAATGGGCTAAATGCCCCAATTAAAAGACACAGACTGGCAAATTGGATAAAAAGTCAAGACCCATCAGTGTGCTATATTCAGGAGACCCATCTCACATGTAGGGACACATATGGGCTCAAAATAAAGGAAGATCTACCAAGCAAATGGAAAGGAAAAAAAAGTAGGGGTTGCGATCTTAGTCTCTGATAAAATAGACTTTCAACCAACAAAGATCAAAGGAGACAAAGAAGGCCATTACGTAATGGTAAAGGGATCAATTCAACAAGAAGAGCTAACCTAAATATATATGCACCCAATACAGGAGCACCCAGATTCATAAAGCAAGTCCTTAGAGACCTACAAAGAGACTTAGACTCATACACAATAATAATGGGAGAGTTTAACACCCCACTGTCAATATTAGACAGATCAATGAGACAGAAGTTTAACAAAGATATCCAGGACTTGAACTCAGCTCTGCACCAAGCAGACCTAATAGACATCTACAGAACTCTCCACCCAAAATCAACAGAATATACATTCTTCTCAGGACCACATCACACTGATTCCAAAATTGACCACATAGTTGCAAGTAAAGCAGTCCTCATCAAATGTAAAATAATAGAAATCACAACAAACTGTCTCTCAGATCACAGCGCAATCAAATTAGAACTCAGGATTAAGAAACTCACTCAAAAACCACACAACTACATGAAAACTGAGCAACCTGCTCCTGAGTTACTACTAGGTAAATAACAAAATGAAGGCAGAAATAAAGATGTTCTTTGAAACCAATGAGAACAAAGACACAACATACCAGAATCTCTGGGACACATTTAAAGCTGTGTATAGAGGAACATTTATAGTACTAAATGCCCACAAGAGAAAGCAGGGAAGATCTAAAATCGACATCCTAACATCACAATTAAAATAACTAGAAAAGCAAGAGCAAACAAATTCAAAAGCTAGCAGAAGGCAAGAAATAACTAAGATCAGAACAGAACTGAAGGAGATAGAGACACAAAAAACCCTTCAAAAAATCAATGAATCTACGAGTTGTTTTTTGGAAAAGATCAACAAAAATTGATAGAATGCTAGCAAGACTAATAAAGAAAAAAAGAGAAAAGAATCAAATACATGCAATAAAAGATGATAAAGGGGATATCACCACCAATCCCACAGAAATACAAACCACCATCACAGAATACTATAAACACCGCTACGCAAATCAACTAGAAAATTTAGAAGAAATGGATAAATTCCTGGACAGATACAGTCTCTCAAGACTAAACCAGAAAGAAGTTGAATCTCTCAGTAGACCAATAACAGGCTCTGAAATTGAGGCGATAATTAATAGCCTACCAACCAAAAAAAGTCCAGGACCAAATGGAATCACAGCTGAAATCTACCAGAGGTAGAAAGAGGAGCTGGTACCATTCCTTCTGAAACTATTCCAATCAATAGAAAAAGAGGGAATCCTCCCTAACTCATTTTATGAGACCAGCATCATCCTGAAACCAAAGCCTGGCAGAGACACAACAAAAAAAGAGAATTTTAGACCTGTATCCCTGATGAACATCGATGCAAAAATCCTCAGTATAATACTGGCAAACCAAATCCAGCAGCACATCAAAAAGCTTATCCACTATGATCAAGTGGGCTTCATCCCTGGGATGCAAGGCTGGTTCAACATACGAAAATTGACAAACATAATCCATCACATAAACAGAACTAACAACAAAAACCACAATTATCTCAATAGATGCAGAAAATGTCTTTGACAAAATTCAACAGCCCTTCATGCTAAAAACTCTCAATAAACTAGGTATTGATGGAACATGTCTCAAAATAATAACAGCTATTTATGACAGACCCACAGCCAACATCATACTGAGTGGGCAAAAACTGGAAGCATTCCCTTTGAAAACTGACACAAGAGAGGGATGCCCTCTCTCACCACTCCTATTCAACATAGTGTTGGAAGTTCTGGACAGGGCAATCAGGCAACAGAAAGAAATAAAGATATCCAATTAGGAAAAGAGGAAGTCAAATTGTCCCTGTTTGCAGATGACGTGATTGTATACTTAGAAAACCCCATCATCTCAGCCCAAAATCTCCTTAAGCTGATAAGCAACTTCAGCAAAGTCTCAGGACACAAAATCAATGTGCAAAAATCACAAGCATTCCTATACACGAAGAACAGACAACAGAGAGCCAAATCATGAGTGAGCTCCCATTCACAATTGCTACAAAGAGAATAAAATGCCTAGGAATCCAACTTACAAGGGATGTAAAGGACATCCTGAAGGAGAACTACAAACCACTGCTCAACGAAATAAAAGAGGACACAAACAAATGGAAGAACATTCCACACTTATGGATAGGAAGAGTCAATATTGTGAAAATGGCCATACTGCCCAAGGTAATTTATAGATTCAATGCCATCCCTATCAAACTACCAATGACTTTCTTCACAGAATTGGAAAAAACGTTAAAGTTCATATAGAACCAAAAAAGAGCCCATATTGCCAAGTCAATCTTAAGCAAAAAGAACAAAACTGGAGGCATTGTGCTACCTGACTTCAAACTATGCTACAAGGCTATTGTAACCAAAACAGCATGGTACTGGTACCAAAACAGAGATACAGACCAATGGAACAGGGCAGAGGCCTCAGAAATGACACCACACATCTACAACCATCTGATCTTTGACAAACCTGACAAAAACAAGAAATAGGATTCCCTATTTAATAAATGGTGCTGGGAAAACTGGCTAGCAATATGTGGAAAGTTGTAACTGGATCCCTTCCTTACACCTTATACAAAAGTTAATTCAAGATGTATTAAAGACTTAAATGTTATACCTAAAACCATAAAAACCCTAGAAGAAAACCTAGGCTATTATACCATTCAGGATACCGGCATGGGCAAGGACTTCATCACTAAAACACCAAAAGCCATGGCAACAAAAGCCAAAGTAGACAAATGGGATCTAATTAAACTAAAGAGTTTCTGCACAGCAAGAGAAACTACCATCAGAGTGAACAGGCAACCTACAAAATGGGAGAAAATGTTTGCAATCTACCCATCTGACAAAGGGCTAATATCCAGAATCTACAAAACACTTAAACAAATTTAGAAGAAAAAAAACAAACGACCCCATCAAAAAGTGGGCAAAGGATATGAACAGGCACTTCTGAAAAGAAGACATCTATGCAGCCAACAGACACATGAGGAAATGTTCATTATCACTGGTTATCAAAGAAATGCAAATCAAAACCACAATGAGATACCATCTCACACCAGTTAGAATGGCAGTCATTAAAAAGTCAGGAAACAACAGGTGCTGGAGAGGATGTGGAGAAATAGGAACAGTTTTACACTGTTGGTGGGAGTGTAAACTAGTTCAACCATTATGGAAGACAGTGTGGCGATTCCTCAAGGATCTAGAGCTAGAAATACCATTTGACCCAGCAATCCCCATTACTGGGTATATACCCAAAGGGTTATAAATCATGCTACTATAAAGACACACACACACATATGTTTATTGCGGCACTATTCACAATAGCAAAGACTTGGAACCAACTCAAATGTCCATCAGTGATAGACTGGATTAAGAAAATGTGGCACATATACACCATGGAATACTATGCAGCCATTAAAAAGGGTGAGTTCATGTCCTTTGCAGGGACATGGATGCAGCTGGAAGCCATCATTCTGAGCAAACTGTCGCAGGGACAGAAAACCAAACACTGCATGTTCTCACTCATAGGTGGGAATTGAACAATGAGAACACTTGGACACTGGGCGGGGAGCATCACACACCGGGGCCTGTCATAGGGTGGGGGACTGGTGGAGGGATAGCATTAGGAGAAATACCCAATGTAAATGATGAGATAACGGGTGCAGCAAACCAACATGGCACATGTATACCTATGTAACAAACCTGCACATTGTGCACATGTACCCAAGAACTCGAAGTATAATTTTTTATATACATATAAATATATATATATAAATATATACATAAAAGAAAGAAAGGCAAAGACTCAAAGACTCAAGCATTTATCCTGCATTTCTTAAAGGGACACAATGTAATCAGAGTTGATGAGGTGAAGTTTCATTTCATAACATTTTCTGGCTTAGCAATGAAAAAAAATAATGATAGAATTAGAATATCATCATTTTATCACCCATAATGAAATAATGGATTAGTTAACATCACAGTTAACACTAGCTTTTAGCAAATTTAAGTGGAAGAAAAACACGTTAAACATTACCATAGAAATGCAATCAGCAAAATTTTTCCAACAATAAATAGCAGAAAAGTGGGGAGGCAAATCATTTAAAATTTAAATGAGCCTTAGAAGATATAATCAAACATCACAATATCTGTTTTGTTTTAAATTCTGATTTTAGAGAACCAACATAGATAGGTAGGTAGGTAGGTAGGTAGGTAGGTAGATAGATAGATAGATAGATAGATAGATAGATAGATAGATAGATAATTAAGGACATTTAAGCATTGACTGATATTTAATAAAATAGGAAATTACTATTTTGATTTTTTTGGACTGTGATAATTAAATTGTGGTGATTTGATTTTTAAGAGTTATTATCTTTTAGTCATTTTAATAAAATAGTTACAAATGAAGTGATATGAAGACTTCAGAATAATTTCCTGATGGTAGTGGGGGTGGGTGAACATAGACTGGGATATAAATGAACAAGATTGGCCATGAGTTGATATTTATTAAAGCTGAGTAAATGGGTGCATTTGAGTTCATTATACTATTATGTCCACTTGGCATATATTACACATTTTTTATAATAAGACTTTTTTAAACATTTACAACATATATTTATTTTCTTTATCTATTCATAAATATATGCATGTAGGTATATATTCTCTACATGACAGACATTCTTTTATTATTTATTTTTTAATAGTCTACATTTTTCTATGTTATTAAACACAACATGACATAATGACAGTTTATGAACATGTCATAATTCTTGGACATTTAAATTATTTCCCAGTTTTCAGTGTTATGAAGAGGACTGCTCCAATCACCATGATAGATAAATCTTTGTGCAGATCCCTGTTTATTTTATTAAGAAAATTTTCTAGAAATATGATTGCTGGATATGATATGCACCAATTTCTAGTATTTTTATACTGACTGCCAAAATACCCTTCACAAAGTCTACACATTGTTAATGGCTATTTCAAAGTGGACTCTCACCAATATAGGTTGCATATTTTTTCATTTTGCCATTTTGATAGGCAGGCATGGATATCTCATTTTTACTTATACGTATTTCCTATGGCTTATGGTCACAGGCCTAAATGGAGAACAGTCAGGACTCCAAACCTGGAATCTTCAAAACCAATTTAGGACTGAATGCATAGTTTTAAAGAAAAGTTCCATATTTCATACTGATCATCACTGAAATCTCAGTCTCATGATATGAGGCATTTTGCCCCTTTCACATCCGTAAGAATATATGTCTTTGTATGTAATATTCCTGATAATGGTCTATACCCAAATAAAATTAATTGATGTAATTTCTGAAATCCTGTTTTCAAAAAGTACCGAACTAAAAAGATAAATGCATGGAAAAGCAACACAATTCATTAATTTATCTTATTGACTCCTCCATACATTTATTGCGCATACATGTTATGTATCCTTCTTAATATTAATATGTTTAAAAATATCAGTAGCAGTAGTCTCCTTCTCTCTGGTGATGCATGCCCTCCAATGACGAAGCTGTTTACTTTCCTTTGATCTTGACATATCCTAAACCTTCTTTTTCTAAAAGCAAAGACTTTGATGTTCCCCCAACACAAGTCCAGGTCAAATCTTCTTTGCGTGGCAGTTCCTGGGGATAATCAAGGCAAGTCCGGTCTTCCCTGCCTTGCAGCTGTCTCTGCTTTTGTCTCACAGCTCACAGTTCACAGCTCACAGCTCACACCCCCACTCCCCTGCCCCTGGTGGCTGCTTGCCTAGAAAGATGGAGAGTTACCTGCCTGGTGCTGCCTGGCTTCGTGGCTGTCCTTTCTCCCATCCCCATCCTGCTTCTGTCCACAAACTGTGCTGCTGTGTGCAGATGCTGACGTGACCTGGTGAATCCATCTTGAGAGCACCACCCCTAGGGTCTCTATGTTTCTTACAACTGCCTACTTTAATGCTTATGTAAAAAGTCCCGCAGAAGCGAAGTGTGCTTGTGTGGCCTTGGGAAGACACCTGTACTTTTCGTCTTATTTGGGATGAGCAATTGATCACACTGTGAATAAGAAAACCCCACTGGGTTATTTTAGATGACTTGATTAAGAAAGTTTGAATGATTCCCCTATAATCCTTTCAGTCACTGAAATTCTGAACATTATTACCTTATTCCACCTTGTAAATGTTACTGATTTCCATAAGAGCAACATGAATCCAACAGAGGGACTTCCTTTCCCAAATGCACCATCCTCCTGCTTTCCTGCTCTTTGAGATCTGTTTGGAGCAGTTCTATCTGCAGGGATTTAAGAACTCAAATTCAAGATGATCCTAAATGCAGATTGTAGAGTAAGCAAAAAACAATAATTAAAAAGTGAAATAGGAACTTTCTCATTCTTCCGAAGTACAGAGCACCTCCGTGCCAGAAGTTTACTTTTTCTTCACTCGAGGCCTTTGCAGCTTCTGTTGATTTTCCCCAGCCTAGAGCTACCCCTTCTTCAATGTATTAATGTATTAATTTCTTTTCCATTTAAAGTCCATTTCAGAGACGTCGTTCCAGACTCTACTTTTAGCCGACCCACTGTGTTCTGGACTTTCAGTGCCCTGCCTTATCTAATTTATGATTGTTAGTAGACAAGCTTAACCTGTGTCAACTGAAAGCTCCCTGCAGGCAAGATTGGGGTCATCTTGTTCAGTTCTATGTCCAGCACCTGCCCCTCCTGTTCACCGATAGCAGAGTTTCGTGACCTTTTGCTGAAGCAAACCGAGTGAAATTCTCCATCCCAAATACCCATCACATCTCTGCATCCTTGTTTCCCAGTCATCAAGGTATCTGAACAGAGAGGTCCTGCCTTCCTACCACACATCTTGGAGCCAGCAGCACACTGGCCTCAGTGGGCAGTTCCCCCGGCCTCTCCAAACATCACATACTGAGCGGAGGCAGGGTGCTCGGAAGCTGTGGGTCTGGACAGGTTCACACCTTGCTTTCCAGAACCCCCACATGGGCACACACTGCCCTCCTGCACAGGATGGATGAGATGGGAGGGAACTCCTGGGGCATGAGGCCAGCCCTTTGCTGTTGCTGCCATGGCTGTCTCTGTGCTGATCTCTCAGAACCACCAGCTCTGACCCACCTAGTCTTGAGGCCACTCTTTTGAGAAGTGCATATGAATCCCAAATCTGATATAAACATGGTATATAGTCATGGAATCCTAGACTCTGACCTAAAGGAGGGTAGAGATTTTATCTTCTCCTTCTCTGTTACCTCTCATAGCACCTCCCGAATGACTACAAGTACTGTCATTGTTTAATTAATATTTGAAAAATAATGGACAAAGTGATCCAAAACTTTTTTGCCTTTTGCCATTTGTGACAAAACGATTTACTGAAATCAGGCAAATCTTGCGGAAACTACTTTTTTTTAATGGCTTCCATTTGTTTCCTTCACCAATAAACAGATTAACTAATAACTACGGACACTGAGTGTGATTCCTTCACCCCGTAAGACTTCCTGGTGCCTTAGGTGAAAACAAGCTCTTTCAATGCTGTGTGGCCATTCCCAGGCGTTTATGAACTCTGCCTGTTATAGCACATGGGTTGAGTGTTACATACAGTTGATCCTCATTACTCGTGGATTCTGTATTTGTGAATTTGCCTACTCACCAAAGTTTATTTGTAAACACCCAAATAAATACTCTTGGTACTTTTGTAGTTCTTCATGGCGAAAAAGAAAGGAGCCAACACTTGGAGACCCCCAGCCTGCACGTTCCCTGCTGTGGGGCACAGGGGCTCAGCCTCCCTGTTTCAAGCCCACGCTGTGAACCGGTGTCCTTGCCATGGTCTACTGGGTATCTTGTGTTTCACATTTTCAAGTTTTTGTTGGTGATTTCTCTGTTTAAAATGGCCTCTGTGCACTGTGCTGAATTGCTACCGAATGTTCAGAAGAGCAAGGAGGCTGCGATGCATCTCACAGAGAGAACCGGCTTATGAGATGAACTGTGCCAGGGCGTGAGTGACGGTGCTGTTCGGTGTGGTCCAGGGCTAATGAGCCAGCAACATAAACTAAGTGAGGTGTCTTTAAACAGACACACACATAAAACCAGCTTATGTATTGATCAGTTGATAAAAACGTGACCAGAGGCTCACAGAAACCTAACCCTGTACTTACCCAGGAGCAAAGCTTCAGTGTCCACTAGCTCTGCCTTTGCCTGACTCTGTCGAATGCAACTACTGTGAATAACAAGAATGGATTGGGCCTCATGTTTGACTCTCCCATTCCCACAACTGCTTTATAGTATTTTGTATTTGTTCCTAGATTCAAATGACTTTCCTGGGACAATCAAGATAAATTCATAGCAGCTGTTATCCAACCTGGAGGGGCAAGACCTTGAGCCTGAACTGCCCCGGCGTAGAGTCAGAGAAGAAGCTGTCACTGACTCAGTAGCACTCTCCACCAAGCCCTGTGTGGAGGAACCACGTGTGCAATACTCCCCACGCACTCACAAAGACCTTATATGGTGGAAACCTCTCTCCCGTTGACCTGTGTTTGTAAACACCAAAGCTTTGCAGGGTGTGCTAACTTGTCTGGTTTGACACAGTGAGGAAGAATCAAAGTTGGATTTTAAACCCTGATCTGTGTAACTTCAAAGCCTACCACCCTAAACCACCCAAACTCCTCTCCAAGAGCTGAAGAATTAGAGCAATTTTTCTCTTGGGAATATTACCACCACCATGCCACCAGCTCCAACTTGAAAAACTAGAAACATTTCATATAGTTATCATTTCAACCATTTTCAGCTTGCTTAATGGCTTGAAGCCTGTTAAGGTTTTATGTGGTGTGTGTGTGTGTGTGTGTGTGAAAGAGAGAGAGAGACAGAGGCAGACACAGAAAATGACAGATGTTTTCTCCTTTTCTTCTCACTTTCTCGGCTTTCATTTTTATCCTCATTTATTTTTAAAATGTATACAAATTGTCCACATTTATTTTCTCTCAGAGTTTGGGTACCGAATAAGCCAAGAGGGCCAACTCCTCACTGGGCCACCTCACATTCAGACTCAAGTTGACAGGAATTCATGTGACACTCTCTACAGGTCCCCAAACATGTGGTTCTTTCATAAAGTTAGCCCTAGGTGGACCACTCTTGGGTTTTTCTTGTTCTGAACATCCTCCTGCCCCCTGTGCAGCTCTCTTTACTTCAGTCCAAAAGCATGGAGTAAATATCCAGCAAGATTTAATTATTAAAACAGGAACAATAAAATCGAGACTTTTCCCTGCAACACTGAAGACGTAATTGAAACCAACTGTGCCCTAGAAGCTTAGGTAGCTTTCACAATGCATTCCTTATATGATGTGTAGAAAGAAAACTTTTTGTCTTTTATCTTTTTTCAAAGGCAGAGAGAGAACAAAGATATTATGCTCACAAAATCAACTTCTGTGAGTGGGGTACTTCATGTTTTTATGGAGGATCTAGTGTTACCATTTAGAAAGTTCAAAGGGTAGAGGACAAGCCCGCAGTTGTACACGTGTGCGTCCATGAAACCCACCAGGATGGGGTCAGGAGAGGAAGAGCGTTTTTGTGAAGCACATTCTACAAGCTTATAGACAGTCCAAGCCGCAGCACCCTTTGCCACGGGAGCACGGCCACATCAGTGTTACGCTGTATTGTCCTCTTCCGAGTCCTCGCTGCTCTTTGAATTTACCCTGAGGATTATTCACTCATTTACTGTTTGGAGAGGCCCTTCCTTTTGTGGCCAAGTGGAATGTAAGCTCTAGGAGAACTTGATTCTTTACTACAGTTCTGCTTCTCTCTAATGTTTGGGACATAATAGATGCTCCTTAAGTAAATGCTGAATGAATGATAAGCAGAAACAATTTGAGTGCTGGGGTCCTTTAGAGCATACACTAGAAGAAATAATAAAGTCCAGCTTGCCAATCAGCTTGCTATTAAACCGCCACCAGTCCATTAATTTCTGTAAGCTGCAGCCCGTCTGAACATAACTCATTTCATAATTTAGGCCCATATACCTCAAAAGAGAAGTATGAGAAAAATGTAATTGGTCTGGAAACTTACCTGCGGGAACTTCAGTTCATTTATTGCAATGGCTGGGGTGAGAAATTCTGGAAAATTGGTGCATAATTTTATACCAATTCACCTATGATTAATTCAAACTCACATAATCTCATGAAGAAATACGAGGGAAAATAGATTAAACTGTCATCAGCCAATGAATTGGCTTAATTATATTATTATATATTAATCATATTAGTTATTATAGTATGTATGGAGAATAATTAATGAGAAGCAGTGACTTCTTTAGAGGGAACAACACTCCATAATCCGTTGTGTACTTTGTTATTGCCCTGGTTAGATACTCTTTTAAAATAAATCACACATATTAAAGTATTTTATAAGGCCTGCATTAAAATGAGATGCATTTATTACATTCAAACATTGGTAACATTATTCTGCTTTGCAATGTGTGATACAGTATTTGCCTCCCCTCCCCACACAGCATGAGTAAATACAAGTTGAAGGACAAAGATAAAATCACCTCAGATTCTATGCTCTCCCCTTTACCCTGCAGGAGAAGTCTAAGTTCTCAAAATGAATGTTTCTCCAATAAAATAACATTTTTTGCAAGGTGAGCAGACATCACTAATGCACTATGAACACCCCATTGGCAATATATTAGTTTTATGCTAGCTTTTAATGTTTGTGACTAAAATCAAGTTGATATTTCTTCACAAATACAGTACTTTATATCCTCAGCTTTATGAGCTAACTGACGTCAATCTACTGTGATTAATAGCCGGAGATTAAAAATAAATTGTTTTTGAATACTGTGCCATCATAGCATCTAAAATATCCCCAGAAATCATAAACAGGGGCGGCCAGGGCCAGTCTCTGTCTGCATCTGCGATGAGACATCCCTTTGTCACTCTTTCCGGTCTGTAAAGCCTTCTAGAAAACACAACTTCTGTGAAATCTAGGTTGTCAGCATGAAAAGCAAATTGGCAGAACACAGGGTTCTGTTGCTAAGCGATCCCTGGCAAATACGATACGTGTACATTATGACACTTGATGACACCATGAGGAGAGGAGCACAGAGGTCTCCGGATTGATGGAAATGTACAGTTTCTGAGAGACGAGGGGCAGCCCGGAGAGCGGGGCGGGAGGGTCAGGCCTGCTTGCCTGAGGGGCCAGGTCTGGGGCTGCTGTGGTTCTATTTTGTGATTGGTCACCGCAATTTGGAAGTAGGTGGACATTGTACTCAATCTTTAGAGTCTCAGTACTCTCTGCTTGTGTCTAGGCTTGCCTCATTTTTGAAAGAGAGAGAGTGATGATTCTGCTGTTTCCATTCGTGAGTGCGTCAGAAGGGCGATTTAGTCATAGCCATGTGCCCAGGTGAGCAGCAGTTTACAGGGATTCTTGAGAGCAAAAGAAAAGGGGAAACATGTATTTAACACCACTGCATTTGCTGGAGGAAGCATCTGGTAAAATGCCAGAGATGTGGTGAATTTCAGTCTCAAATTCTATCCAATTAAAGAGCTGCAAGAGGCTCTGAGACCAACTGGCCCAATCTCAGTTTGCAGATGGGGAAACCAAGGGGCAGAGAGGTTAAATGGTGGCCCAAGGTCACACAGATGACCCGTGGTCCACTGCCACCCAAGTCCAGCTTTATTTATTTATTTATTTTCAGACGGAGTCCCACTCTGTGGCCCAGGCTGGAGTGCAGTGGCACGATCTTCGCTCACTGCAAGCTCCGCCTCCCGGGTTCACCCCATTCTCCTGCCTCAGCCTCCCGAGTAGCTGGGACTACAGGGGCCTGCCACCTCACCCGGCTAATTTTTTAAAATTTTTTAGTAGAGACAGGGTTTCACCGTGTTGGCCAGGATGGTCTCAATCTCCTGACCTTGTGATCAGCTCGCCTTGGCCTCCCAAAGTGCTGGGATTACAGGCGTGAGCCACTGTGCTGGGCCAAGTCCTGCCTTTAACTCCTTCCAGGGCATCCTGGGTGACATGGTGATGTCTCTGTGAATGAGCTACATGATAGAATAGACACGGTGACCTTTGAGAATTGTAGAACCTTCATTTATCATCCCTTTAATGTCAAGTCAGGTTACCCTTAGTGATACAACACAGATACAAATTAAGAGAAATTAAGACAAAATCAAATGAAAGATTTGACTGCAGTATTGCCAGCTGTGATTAGGTGGAGTTGTCTCAACCACTTCTGTGTGCTCTCTTCTCTCCATTGGCTTGGCTGTGGATATTGTCCCTTGCTTTTAACTAAATCAGTCATATTTTCTGGGCCATAATTCCAAAATAGAAGTGGACACTTTCATCCAGGTATTGCAATGCTTCAACCTGAGAGGTATGCCCATGATGGCAGAAGGTCTCTTGCTCCATTTTTACTTATTAACTTTACATTCTTAGTTATGTCTGCCTCTGTGTAACTGTTGAATGATTAGGCTATGAGAGGTTCCCCAGGATGGTCAGTACTTAGGACATTTGACAAGGATAATCAGAAATTTACAATACTGATGGAGAAAACATTTCAGAATAATATGTTATTCTGAAATTGAGACATTCTGTAGTATAACAAAAGGGCCCTCACAGTTAAAAATTGATTGGATGAAGGATGTGTGTCCACCATCCATATCATTTCAATGGGGAATACTTTACCAGATGTAAAAAAAACAAAACAAAACAAAAAAACCCAGCATATTAGAAAGCGTCACGTAGTTCTTAATACTCCATAATTGACACCTAAATTTGTCTTGTTAAATGACTTACTATGTTTAAAGTGCTTAGTACAATAAATATTTATTATTTCTTCATCTGTAAAATTAGGATAATAAGAATAACTACCTCCAAGGGTTGTTGTGATAATGAAATGAAATCTGTAGGTAAAGTGAATGTGCATGGTAATAATTAGCTAATACCACGCTGATGCTGGTAATGGCCTTTCATTTAGTAAACTAAGAGGGATTATGGACTCTATATTAATATCAGATAAACCATCAATCACCCCATCCTCACTAGTTTCTTTTTAATCCTGATTATCCCTTTTATTAAAAAAAGAGAAGATTTCTAGAAGAAAAGTGTGCCTAACTTGCAGATATACATTCAGCAGACTCCAGCCTGGGGGCCTTCTGTTCCTTCCTGAGTCCCTCAGACCTGTTTATTCATCAGTCACATTTGACCTAAATCTCTGTGACCATATCACATAGTTATACATTTTATGTCAATAAAAAAGTATATCATAAGCCTAATAGCATTTTCTATCTCCTATGGGCAGGTAAATAGGAACTACTGCACACTTTAGCTTTCAAGTCAAATAGTTTATGTCAGCAATGGAAAACTGTAATGGGATCAATTAATTTGCCACTATTTTCCATTTACATAATGTGCAATATCAAATCTCATAAAGATTGTTTGGCTGTAATCACAATCTTCGACTGAAACAACTAGGTTCTACCATCACAAAGATCACTGGCTTGGTGTTTTTATGCACAGGACCCAGTTATAAGCTTAAGCCTCAGTTACCACTGGTGATTCAAAATTTCATGACTAAGATTTGAAAAGCCATCAGAATTTAGTGGAGTTAATATTTGTAAATAATAATTATTATTTTCTGTACTTTGCACAAAGACCTCATAAAATGGAGTTTCTCTGCTTGAAAATGCTATTGGTTTAGAATCATTGTATAAATGTTTACTCACAAGGTGTGAGGAAGACAGACAAGATGAGAGCAAGAGGGAGGTGTGGCCTTAGGAGAGGAAGTCACGTTTAGCCGTTAACTTTTTCAGATCTGTCAAGTGACAGATTTTCATTGTTGCCCTGGTCACAAAGGAATTAAGTCCAAAATTAATTTTAAAGATAGAAAACAAGCAAACAAAACCATGACTGCATATAATTACATATATTTACCAGAAAAACAAAACCAAAACAAAAATCTCAACCCTAGGATAAAATGAAAACCAAAATGTTATAATATATGGAAAATAGCGATAGTAGAACACTCTACATCAGAATCTGTGCCACACAGCAAAAACAACACACAAAGGGTGATTAACAGCCTTAAGTGTTTATTAAATAAGAGTCAAAATGAAGGTAATAAACACACAATTAAATAAATTGAAAAAGAATAACAAATATCACCTAACACAGCAATGGAAGGTACTAATAAAAATGGAAATTTGTGAATCAGAAAAGAAAAAAATTCTAAATGTGATTGTTAAGAAACAATAATCTTAACAGAAACAGAAAGACAAAAAATGGATGAATTAGATGAGATTATTTTGCTTAAACCTGTGCACATAAATTTGAGAATCAGGGTAAATAAGTGATTTAGTAACATTAACAAAATTGATCCCAGATGACAAGAACAAACAAAGCAGACAAATTATTGGAGCAAGAAATAACAAAAGTTGACTAAGTGCTAATTCCCACAATGCAGCAACTTAAAGAGGTTCATAGGGGAAGCCCAGCAATCTTCCAAAATTCAGGTAACTTCAATGCTATCTAAACTGCTTGAAAGTGTAGAAAAAGAATTGCAAATTCTATTTATAATTCTTGCATAGATAGTTGAAAGAAAAAGAAATCAAAATTACAGATCAATCTTATTTATGAATAATGATGCAAAAATGCTAAATAAAATATTATTTTATAAAATCCAAACTTCTATTTTAATAAACACCCTATGAAGAAGTAGGACGGTCTACTCTTAGAATACAAAGATGACTCAATATTAGAAAATTCTATAATTTTTATGTGAAAATAGTAAAAGAAATCACAAGCTTGTCTCTATTGAAGCTGAAAATTTAGCATCTATTTATTTAAATTAAGCATCTATTTCCAATTTAACAAAATAATCACCAAAATAGGAATAAGTAGATAGTAGCAAAATACAAATATTTCTATGTATCAACTCAAAATCCTATATTATATGATGCTTAAAAGGCAAACATGAGGCAGTGTTCCTGGTAAGATCAGTCACAGGCAGTAGTGTTTACTATCATCATATGTGATGTTTCGGAGAAGCTATCTGCACTGTTAGGTAAGACAAAGAAATAGGGATGCAAATTTAGAAAATGAGAGAAAAAATAAATAATTCAGGAACATATTTATCACATACAAGATTTCTGTATGTGATAAAGATGGCACTTATAACCATTTGAGAAAAATGGTTTGATTATTTAATAAATTATGTTGGAACAACTGCAAATGACTATCATCTGCAGGAAAAAAATAATGAAGTGAGATTCCCCTCCTCTCAGCCAACATCAGAGTAACTGTAGCTGCATTAAATACTTAAATGTTAAAAAGAACAACAAAAATAACCCCAACAAACATACAGATAATGCATGAGGTTTTCATAAGGATTTGTTTCTCGATAACTTAGACGGGAGAAAGCTTTTCTAATAATGCTCAAAAATCAGAAATCTCAAAAGGACCGATGTATTTATCACATTATACTCATTCAAATACTTCATTAATAAAAACACCAAAAGATAAAGAAATGATATATTCGATAAAAAATATTTAAAACACAAATTCCAATGCTATAAATTGAAAACATTAACCTTTAAAATTCCTACAGGCTCTAAATTTCCATTAACTTAATGTATTTAATAATTCACATTTATTGAGCCATACACACTAGACTTACCCTAAGTGAACATAAAACAGAAGATTTGTGTTAAATTCCTCACCCCTAAAAGAATCCAGAATGTGGTTCAGGCAGCGAGATAAATCTATGAGCTAATTAAAAGACTTTGAAAAACGAGCACCAGGAGTTCTGAAAGGATGGTGATGGTGGTGCCAGCATAGTTTGGGATGTTGCTGAATCCCTCTATAAAAAGAGCCATTAGATTTCTCTCTCCCCCCCCTCCAAAAATCAATCAACAACATCAACATTTACAATAAAATAAAATAATAAGATATCCCCTGAAAGATGACTTACAAGTCTCCGGAGCAAGCCAGCAACACCCACAAGGCCATGTGTTGCCAGCACCTACATGGAAAGGAATGTCAGAGAGCACTAGGTATGTAGACAAAAGGACCCCCAAGGATGTAGACATGACACAAGGACCCCCAGGGAGGTGGACACAAGAGCCCCCAAAGAGCCAACAGACAGAGCAAGGGAGATGTGCCAATTTGGAGGGACCAACTCAAACAGAGGATTTTTCTGAGTCTGCATGCAAGGGGTCTGTGGTAAGGTTGGAAGAGGCTGGGTCTGGACCCTATTAACTGCTGAAACTAGTCTTCCAGGGCATCCTTCCAGGGTAGAGTGCTGAACTGAGGAAACTTGCTTAGAGCAGCAGTCCCCAAACTTTTTGGCACCAGGGACCAGTTTCGTGGAGAGGATGGTTTCAGGATGAAACTATTCCACCTCAGATCATCAGGCCTTAGATTCTCATAAGGAGCACAAAACCTCGAATACATAGTTTATAACAGGGTTCCTGCTTGTGTAAGAATTGAATGCCACTGATCTGACAGGAGGCAGAGCTCAGGCGGTCATGTTCTCTGGGATCCGACAGGAGGCGGAGCACAGGTGGTCATCCTCTCTGGTCTGACGCTCACCTCCTGCTGTGCGCCCAGTTCCTAGCAGGACATAGACCAGTACCAATCCGCCGCCTGGGGATTGGGGACCACAACTTAGAGGATTATAACTGAGCGAGAAAATGATCATGGAAAAGAAAGAGAAAGTGGAGGAGAGGAATAGGGACATGACATGTCAAAAAGCAAACTGCTATATCTTTAAAAATGATACAAAACAACATAAAAGGGACTTCCTTACGAGATAATAAAAAAACTATCTGAAGCAAGCCTCCTTCTAAAAATCCAGGAAAATTAAATTTACATAAAATCAACAGGAAAGCATGGAGGTCAAATTTCATACAAAGTTACTTTAAGAAAAAAGAGAATAAGAAGTAGAATAACATTTTGGTAGACAATGAAAACAAGATAAAAAGACATCCTGAGAAAACAGCAAAATTGTAAAGTATAATTTCAGAATGAGATAAAAGGTTTAAAAAAGATGTGAGACATAAAAGAACATAAATCATTACAAACATTTTAGCAATGAGCTGAAAAATTTAAGAAATAATATAAATACAAAATAAAAATTTTAGAAATACAGACTTAAAAAAAGATTGAATGGACACAACTTACGTAACCTTAGGAGAAGCAGAAGGTAAAAAAGGAAAAAAAGTTAAAAAGACAACGAAGATAATTGAAAGCATGAAAGTGGCAAACATTGAAAACAGATAAAGACAACTGAATAGGAGACTAATGTGTGAAGCCAAAACAACAGATAATGACAAATACTAAAATCTGCGATCAATAACTTTCTTTCAATTAAAAAACAGATTTGAAGCTATGAATCAAAATAACTCATTATAAACCAGGGAATATAAGGGAAACAACTAAACTAAGACATACATTAGTAAAATTACTAAATTTTACAGAAAAAGAGCAATAATAATTTGATGACTATCTAGGCAAAATAAGACATGGCTTATACAGAAAAGAAAATTAGATTATCATCAGCTTTTCTTTAAGACACCAATATTTTATGCCAGAAGAAAATGGAGTAACATGTTTAAAATACCCAAGGTAAAGAAAAATGTGAGCCAAGAATTTTATAGCTAGCAAAACTGGCATTCAAGTACACAAACCCCAGACAAAAAATTGTCAATGTTTAATAATCTAGGGAATTTTCTTTCCTGACTTCTTCCTACAGAATCACCTAGACAGCAAACTTCAGAAAGTCAAAATGACTGCAGACACATTGACATTATTCTAAGTAGAGTGAAACAAGTGTATACTTACTGATGGGACTAAGACTAAATGGATAAAACAGACAGCATAGTATGAAATGGTTACGAGACATGACAATGTAGAAAAGTACAAGATAAAAATTGGAGACAGAATGAGCATACATACATATATTTAAACTATTCTTAGCATTCAGACTCAGTGTCGGTAGCCTAGTACTGTTATTCTGAGACTTATTTGTGCAAGTGCAATGTGGGAAAGCAATGAACCCTTTGGAGACATTATAAATTACCATCTGTGTCTTTGAGAGCCAGGATTCTTGGTATTAAAGAACGAATATAGAGATTTAATTAGAAGAAGAGAAATATGAATGCTTTAGACTTAAAGTTTAAATCAAAAGCATTGGTAGGTCCTCAAGAAGTATTTTATCTTTAAATAGCTAATTAAATTACATATCTACCTGTCTATTATTCCTACCTTTTTCTACTGCAAAGGCCTAACAATGACGACTAACCAGACAGCAATGAACATTCTTAATGCCAAGACTGTGGCCTTGAATTACCATTTTCCATTAAAAGAAACAGAGTCGGAACATCTTGACATACCAGATAATAAGGAAGCTATCAAAGATTTGTAGACTCACTTCAAAAGACTCAGGAGTTTATTTTAAAAGGCCCCTTTGGCCAAATATGGGACAATTTGAGCTTCGAAAGGGATAAAAATTATAATGAATTGAAACCCAACAGATAGGTTTAAATTCATAAGTTCATAATGATATTAAAAATTAACAACTGGTTGCATTTTGAAGATGATAGGGAAAAATTCCCTGTCTTGAAAACTAGGTAAATGCAAGAAAAGAATCAAGCACTTGTACTTACTTTTAAAATGCACAATGTAGCATCAGATAATTAAAAAAAGAGATAATAGAAATTATTTTCTTTTAAAAATTATTCCAGACAGTTTTTAAAAAGATAGAATTAGGATATTCTTTTGCAACCCTTGTGAAAGAATAGGTGTAGGCTTTGACCATAAACAGCAGCTACCACCAAAAATGAATGAAATTTCAATATTTTGTGCTTTCTGATGAAACAATAGAGTGACACCCATACTCCTGCCAAAGGGATCAAACCTGAGTCTCATCAAGTCTCTGGATACAGCTGTCAAAAGGTAGAGAGGTGAGTTGAGCTGCACAAGGAACATATAATCAGCAAAATGCAGGCTGAAGGAGATGGTACTGTCAGATACTATGTCCAGAATTTTCAGCAGATAAATTATAAGGCAAATAAAGGGCTGTGGAAGGGAATGTAAGTAAAAGAGACTTACCCCAAGTCTAGTGTATTAGTTCATTCTCACATTGCTATAAAGAGCAAACTGAAACTGGGTAATGTACGAAGAAAAGAGGTTTAATTGACTCACAGTTCTGAAGTCTGTACAAGAAGCATGGCTGGAAGGCCTCAGGAAACTTACAATCACGGCAGAAGGTGAAGGAGAAGACGGTATCTCCTACATGGCTGGAGCAGGAGAGAGAGAAAGCAGGGGCGGTGCTAGACACTTTTAAACAACCAAATATCGCGAGAACTCACTATCACAGGAACAGCAAGGCGGAAGTCTGTCCCCATGATCCAAGCTTCTCACTCAGCCGCTCCCTCCTCCGACACTGGGCATTACCATTCAACATGCGGTTTGGGTGAGTACACAGAGCCAAATCATATCATTTAGTGTTTTTTCATTTTTTATTTTTTGAGACAGAGTCTCGCTCTGTCTCCCGGGCTGGAGTGCAGTGGCGCGATCTCTGTTCACTGCAAGCTCCGCCTCCCGGGTTCACGCCATTCTCCTGCCTCAGCCACCCGAGTAGCTGGGACTACAGGCGCCGCCACCACATCGGGGTGATTTGTTGTAGTTTTAGTAGAGACGGGGTTTCACCGTGTTATGGTCTTAATCTCCTGACCGTGACCTCGTGATTCGCCGGCCTCCGCCTCCCAAAGTGCTGGGATTACAGGCATGAGCCACTGCGCCGGGCCCGTATCATCTAGTTTTTAAAAACATTTTTAGTGAGCAACCGTAAACAGTAGCTTGTAGTGACCCACGCTTGGGTGATTAAACCATAAAGAAATGCAGGGAAGTGACTACCACAACAATGAGGATGTGGAAGGGGTCTTTGGGAAGTTTCCAAAGGCCCCAGGGCAGCGCTTCTGAGGGCTCTATCCAAGTTCTGTCTCCACACCCGGATGGGGCATGTCCCCCTTGTGATGTTTCACTCAGCCATATTAGATATTTAATATTATATTAAAAACACCTTTGTGCTGGGTGTTTTTCTGTATGTATGTTTTATGTTACCATAAAAATCTATAATGTAGATGATAAAAAAGGATATTATCAAAAATAATTTACGTTAATCTGTGTGTGTATTTGGCAAATATATACTGAGCAGTTAGGATGTGCTGGGCCCTGGCTCTATGCCAGGCGGAGCTGGACACTGTCCCCCTGATAGAATGTCAAAGGGAGCCAGAAGGTGAAGAATGAGACAAATGTTCGGAAAATTTCAGGAACCTGGGGTCTGGCCCAGTTAAAGGATTTTCTGAACCCTGTTCATTATTCCAACCAATTTGAAAATGAGAGAAGATGCTCAAGGGTGTTTATCCCTGAAGCAAAGACCTGAGTGTTAAGTTCTGCTATTGCAAGGGTAACGAAACCCATCCTGAGAGTTCCCCATCACCTGTGAGGCAAAGAACGGGGTGGCGGGGGCACCCTGTTATACTCTCACGTCGCATAGGTTTTTGGCCAGTCAAAGCTCAAGTCGAAATTTAAAAAACAAAACGATAGAAAATGGCTGAAAGTTTAGCTAGGACGTTTCCTAACAGCAGTGGCAAAAGAGAAAACTTTATAAGAGAACCTTGAATCAAATTTAGATGCTTCAAACTTGTATCATGAATTAGTAAGCAAAGTGGCTTGCAGTGTTTTAAGGCAAATAACAAAAGTAAAATCTCTCCATGGTTATAGCTTGCATCCATGATATAAGACCAAAGATTATCTTTCAGAACAGATTTTAAAGGACATGTAACTGTTGGCAAAGGATTTGGGTCCTGGGAAGATATCTTTAGTTAGCAGCACTTGTTCTCTTTGTTTGAAGCTATTTTATATTGCATTTGTGTGTGAGAAAGAAAAGTTTCTAAGCGACCGTGTTGTGTGCCGATTGTCTAATCCCAGTAAAATCAGAGTGTTTTTTTTTTTTCTTCAGGAAAAGGACACATACTTATTTCTTATAAACAGAATCCTTTAAGTGTATGTTGCTTAGTTATCACAACTGTTTGGAAATTGATAATGTTTTTGACCTCAAAGTTTCCAGGTGAGAGCAAAGATAAAGACAAACAGGGTAACAGAAAGGCAGAGTCTAGATCGTTTTCTCTTTGCCCGTAAAGAAAATGCCTCCAGCTTATTCCCATTTAATCTTCAACATTGCTGACAAATAGAAAAATCAAATGAGTTTTCTGCTTTCACTCAACACGCTGCTTGATGGATATGGTGGTAAACTTAGGGAGCTTATGGTCTCCAGTGGCAATGATTGACTGGGACCTGTACAACCCGTGTCTCCAGCAGGGAAGAGGTTTTCTTAAAACAAGGCAGTACGGCCAATGTCTGTCATTTGCCCTACACTCCTTAATGAACAAAGCATTATTCTTAAGGCTTTCACTGAAGCTGGCTTTATCCTTTGGCTTGGGGAGTGAATTTAGATTAGTGTGTGTTTTCCTATGGTCTGTACCTGAAGGATAGTGTCTAGTTGTCTTTGATACAACAGTGTTTAATTCATTATATTAAGCTTACAAAGCAACATTCTGGGACAATAATTATAAGACCAATACTCAACAGTGGCTCTTTTCTTAGCTCCTTAGAGCTCCTTAAATGCTGAGAGGATGTGTTTTTGTAGCTAAGCAAGCGGGCCGGCAGCCACGTGGGATTCATGTCTCGAACCTGCCACTTGCTGCTTGTGTTTATGGGCAAGGTCGTTAACCTCTTTGTCTCTTCATTTCTTTCCTTACAAAATGGAGCTAATAGCATCTATCTCATATTGTGAAGCAAATTTATGGGAAATTCTGTGCTTAGCACAACAGCTTTGCCACAAAATAGATATTTATATCAAATCAATAGTGTGCTAAGGGTTTTATTTCTAGAGTTCCCTTGCTTATATATATGGTAAGGGTTTTATTTCTAGAGTTCCCTTGCTTATATATATATACGCAAAGGCTAGCAAATTCAAGCATGTCTAACCTCTATTTGGGAATCAGTCTTTAATCTTATTAAAGTATTTTGGGGGATCATCTATTTTGAGAAAAATTTAGAGAGTAAAAAATCTTAGGCCTCTACTTCGTTTTATTGTGGGTGACTTAATTATATATTTTTGTGGCCAGTGATACAGAAAAATTAGTTTGTATTTGGTATGGACAAAAACAAACTCTACTTTGCATCTGCACACGGTGGAGAGATAGCAGCTCTGTCCTGAGCAGAGCAGGAAGTGAGGGGAACTTTGCTTTTTGTCAACATCCTTTCCCAGGCTGGCCCTGCGTCACTTCACTCTTCTCTCAACAGCACTTTCTCCACCAGGAGGGGAAGTAGCCAAGGAGATACCAGGACGGAATACTAAATAGAAAATGGCCAAGGGATTCAACTCTGGGTTCACTGCCAGGTCAGCTGGAAGTGGGGACAGAGAAAAAGAATCCAAGAGAATAATGAAGCTGGAAAGTGTGGGACCCAGAGCACAGACAGCCCTTCCATGGCTGCGTGCCAGAGCCTCGTGTGCCCTTGTGCATGTGTGAGCTCACAGGAGAAGGGCAGAGAATAGAGCTCTCACTGCTGTCGAGTGCCCCCTGCAGAACGCATGACTGTGAAGCTCTCCCTGGGATGCTGTCCTTCATCTCTGTGTACGTCAGGGTTTTGAACTTTGGCAGAGCAAGACGTAGCCTTGGGGAGACTGAAGGAAAGGCCTCCTTTAGTACCTGTTATGCACCCATAAAATGCATAGGGCAGATGTTGCACACTTTCTCCTTGGACAGAGGAGGAGCGGGGAAGGGGATGGGAGTGAGCAGGAAGGAGACGTACCTCTGACCTAGAAAAGGAGGGGAAGAAGCTCCAAGGCCCAACCCCATCCTCCACTTGCTCTAGCTCAGTCTCGAGTCCTGGGAGGACCGGAGTGACCTACGCCTCCTTGGAGAACCCTGGAGTATTGCCATGTCTTCCGCCTTTGCCTGGAGCGCGAGGAAAAGCACGCTGGAGCAAGGTCTGCAGAGTGTCCATGAGGGTAGAGCAAAGGTGGGAGAAGCGTAGGGAAGGAGAGAAAGCTTGTCCTGCTTGCTCAGCCACTCAGGGCCCCAGGCTGGCCCTCTTGCCTGCCCCCACCACCAGAATCACTCCATCCTTGGGTGGTCCTGCTCTTGGCGTCAGTTAGTACTGATGGACTGAAGTGGAAGCTCTCGCAGGAAGAGAATCTTGGGTTTGGGGATCCCTATTCACCGTGTCCTCTCTGCTGCAGCATTGGAACCTGGAATCCATTGTGGGGGCCAGGTCTCCCCACTGACCCGGCCCCCTGCTTCGCTCTCCCTCTCCCCCTTTTCTTCCCTCACCAATACCCAGAGTTCCTGGATCTGAAATCCCCTCAGGGTCCACCTCTGCTCCTGAGGACTGAGGCCCCATACACCCAGTTCCTCTCCAGTAAAGGCGCAGGGCTAGAAGGACTTGCCAGCTCCAGGCGCCATATTGGCTGCGTGTGTGTTCAGCGCTGCTTGAAACCCAGTGCGTGGTTGTGGAATTGCTTTAGTTGGTCATCACCATTAGGTTTTTAATTGAATTAAATAGAATGGAAAAGAAGTGTTGATCACATTTGGTAAATACAGGTGTTCCTTAATGAAACTTTTGTTCCAGTGGGGTGCGTGTGTGTGTGTTTGTGTATGTGTGTGCCCACATATGATTTTGTAGTGGAAAATGCGTCTCTTATAAGAGGTCATTGTCTAAAATGTAGGAAATCACAGAGATAGAGTAGATGCTCCATGAGGCCAGGGCTGCCTGTGTGTAACTCCCCAGGTGGACCCATGACTTGGACAGATGAGAGATTGAATGGTTTAGACACTACAATATAACGTTGCCCACCACTCTCCTTAAATAAGCCACCAATGGCTTCAGACACAGCAAATTCAGTGCCCTTTCTTCAATTCTCATTTTATTTTGTTCAGTACTTGATAAACTCCTCATTTCTGATTCTTTTCTCTTGGCTTCCCTACTTGGTATGGGCCATTCCTTGTGTCCTTTGGTCGTTGTTGCTTATCCCATGATCCCATCAACTGAATCATTTCCCAGGTCTCTTGGGGAGCTCCTTCTCTCACAGAACGCGATTACACATGGATCAGACTCACTGTCAGATGTTCTGTTTGTTTATAGCGCTACATTTCGATTATGTTGTTATAGTCTTCTCTTATTTAGTATGGCCTGCTGGCAATATAATTAGTGGACATGTTGTGTGTGGCTATGTAGTATACATAGTGTATCTGTGTACTACATAGAGAGAGAGTGTGTATGTGTCAGAGATGGAGAGAGAGAGATGCAGAGAGAGAGAGGTGGGGAGTGCAATTCCTGATATTCTCATCAGTTTGAAAAAAAAAATTGTATTGTAAGCCACTTTGCATATACACAGTTATGTGCTGATGCACTATTTGTGATTATCAATAGTAACAGTGAAGTTACAACAGCAATAATGGTGGGCCTTCAGAACAGAGTCCCATCGCCAGTCGGGGAAAGCTCTGAACCAGTGGAAGTTGCTGGAATGGATGGTGAGTCAGCCTGAGGCTCTGCCCCAGTGGGCTGATGCTGTCTGCAAAGGGACTTCCGAATGCATCGATGTAGTTGTATGCAATGACTGTGGAGGACAATTAAAACATCTCCACGCATCGTGCTCTGTTTTCAAAATGATCCACAACATGACGTCCTCTCTTTACGTCCTCTCTAAGTCAGCCCTTCCTGTAGACTTCATTCAGTAATTTTCTATGCAGCTTGTTGTTCCTCATCCCACGGCTAAATTGATCTTCAGCGTCACATTTTAAAGAGAGAAATGAAGCTTTTAAACTTGCTGCCAATTCAGAGAGCTCCTCTCCTGGGTGTTGTCTATGGTCTCAGCAATTATACTTTTTTATCTAAGACATTTTTATGTGAATAAAATAATCTCGATTTCTTAAATGAGACAATTAAACTCCATTTTACCTGGCTTCCCCAGGGCTGTGAGGTCTTTAAACTGAAAGAACATCTTTGTTCAATTCTCTGACAGAATGGCTTTCATTCTTTTATTGACTGACATCTGTGTTCTGAATTTCTCACACTTGTGTGACACGGACAGGACAAGGTGGAGTTGAGCTGCCACCCTGGGGATGCCAGTCTGAATCACTTAGACTTGCATGCTATTTGCCCATCAGAAACTGAGGGTCTTACTCCATTTTTACATGGTGATATGGTCTTTGGTGTCAGTAGCTCTTTTACTCCAGCCTGTACCCTGCTGGGGACAACAGTAATTTAGCTGCTCCACTGCCAATTCTTGTAATCCAGGATATACTCTAACATTTCCTTCTATGTGCAAGGCCACATAGTTTGCAACTCTGCTTATCTCTTGCGAGGCCCCAAGGCTGAGTAGTTAAAGTCACAAGTGAAGTCTGCTGTAATGGGGAAATTTCTTACTCCTCATGGTAGATTTCATTATTGCTCTAGATACTCATCCTCCTTCCCTAGAGCATATCAGGCTTGGCCATGGGGCTGCAATATCCTTCCTGGTGGGAGAATTGGGAGGGTCCCCTAAGCCGAGGACCCACTTTGCTGAGTGGCATGCCACTTGTGTGTCCAGTGTAACATGAGAAAGAATAACCTGCGTCATCTTTGAGCAGAAGTGTCAAGAGCCGGCTCGTGAGTCCCCTTATCTTGCCTTGCTTTGAAGACTGGCAGTGTCCCAGATAGTGACTCCATCAGACTTGCTCATAAATTGAACAGAATGTTGAGCAGAGCCAAACCCCAGACAGATCTGTAACACGAGGGAGACAGAAATGTGTGCTGCCGCAGCCTCTGCAACTTGACGGATGTTTGTTAGTGAACAGTGTACTCTTGACTGCCTGGATGATATTTTCTCACCTGTGAGAGTTTCCTAATGTGTTGCCATTAATTGGCACCTGGAGCATCTCTAGCTCTTGTGTCCCTCAAATTACAGCATCTTGGTTCTATTTCTCCTTCTTAGGAAATGCTGTGCTCTATGCATTTTGTTACAAAAGCTGCACAGTGGGCTCTTCAAGAAAGGCCTCTGGTCCAGGGATGTTGCCCCAGGTGATGGAGGACACATGAGGGAGAAGGGTGGCAGGGATGACCTGAAGGAGATGCAAGACTGAGAAGGGCCTGACCTGCCCCGGGAGGAGGCTGCACGCTGTAGGCTCAGGTGCTGTGTTAGCTCAGAGCACCAGCAGAGGCACTGCAGGATCCTCAAACATGAAAGCCACAAGCAGCTTGCCCCTGTACATCCTTCCACAAGCTTCCATCCCATGTGCTACTATGGCCTGTACACATTTATATCAAATCTTAAAAGACAGGGAATGGTAAAGGAAATCCATCCGTACCATTGTACTGGTATGACATGGCTTTCACAGGTCCTATGCAACAGTGCCAGAGATGGATGGTGAGAAAATTGGATGGGTGAATTTCAATCACTTAAGAACTTACCCCTACTTGAAATTCATGGGTACATGATGTGTATCTATGTGTTTATATAGTGGAGTATCGTCATTTTGACAGGTTCATTGAGCACAGACATATCAGAAAATAACAAAGGAAAGAGGATACCTTTTGTCGGTGGTATTATCTAAAACATGAGGACACTTCAAGACCAAGATGGGGGTGTCTGGCTTATGGTCTTCAGAGAAGCAGAAAGTCATGTGCGTGCAGAGGATGAGGGTCACACAGCAAGCTGTGATTTCATAGCAGCACAGAGTTGTGTTTGTTCCAGACTGCACTGGCCTTGAGGAAAAGACAAGGGTGTGACCAGTAATGATGATGAGACTGAATATCTAACAAAGCTAGTAGGGTTTATCTTAATGTCCTTCCTTAAGGTTCCTGCAGCGTCTGCTTTGTTCTGAGTAGCTTTTGAAGTTTCTCTGCTCTGTCAGTCCCATCTCTAAACCCGACGTAACTGACCTGGGTCCTCTCCCAGCTCTGGAAAATTACACTTTCTTGGGCAATTAACTTAATTTCTTTCTTTCTTACGTTTTTTGAAAAATATATACAGTGAAGGTTTTGAAAGTACTTCAAATAATTGTTTAGAGTAATAAGTAAAATAATTCATACACTTGGAGTAGTGCCAAGTACTCTGAAGCCATTAATAAAGGTTAGCGACTCTTCTGGTTGTTTCATGTTATTTAATTTTTCATTATTGGATGCAGTTTGTGACCGATTGCTCCATCTAGCTTCACTTCTTGCACTTACCTAAGGGTCTTTAATAACTTCAGAAAAGTAGATCTTGCTTATTTCAATTCTTCTTCTTACCAATATAAAGTTACAGTGAATGGATTTCCCCCCTATCTGAAACAACTAAAGACACAGTCAGAACTATGAAACAGGTTTTCTGACACTGGGCATCAGTCAGCACAGGACAATGATCGTCGGAGGTGGGAAACAGTGTCAGCTCTGGAAGCACCGCCACCTCCTGCTGGGAGAGTGCGTCCAGGCTGCTGTGCAGCGGGGATTCCCCAGGAGGACCTGGCTCATCCTTGCACTGAGGAGGTGGGGCTGAGACCCCGTAGAGGCCAAGTGGATAGAGTATCCCAGGAGGGTACCCAGGAGGAGAGAGCTGCACAGAGAGAGGGAACTTCGAAACTCACAGAGGTCTCCCTCAAGTCTTTAGCTGAAGTACATCATGGGAGGACCAGGAAACTACCGTAGGCTGGGGAAAGAACCACTCAAAAAGGCCTGGAGGAATAGCCCTGGAGCTGACACAAGGCAAGAAACATCATGTGTTCCCACCAGCCAGAGAGAAAAGTGATTGTAGTTCATGGGGCATCATCAGGGCACACAGAAGGGTATTGCCTCAGCAGGAGGCACACGCAGCCCTCAACTAAAGCTGTTTTGGCCCCACCTAACAAACAACAAAAAATCTATCTATCTATCTATCTATCTATCTATCTATCTATCTATCTATCTATCTATCATAAAAAGAAGGAGATAAACAGATCTCCCAAGACAGATCTAAATATATAGACACAGATGATAGAATTAATGAATAAGGACATTATAATGGGAACTGTAGCTGTATTCCATATGATCAAAAAACTGTAGGAAGAAAATGAGCCTGTTATCAGCAGAGACTTAGAAAATATAAAAATAACTCAAATCAAACATCTAGTGTTGAAGGTGACAGTGGCAAAGGTGAAAATACACTAGGTGAAGTCATTAGCAGATGAGACCTTGCAGAGGAAAAGATTAGTGAATTTGAAAACATAGAAAACTACCCGAAATGAAACACACAGAGAAAAAAAGACAAGAAATGAACAGTGTGATGATTTGTGGCACAAGTTCAAGTGGCCTCTAATTATACTCTATGTATAATTAGAGTTTCTGAAGGAGAGAAGAAAGGAGAAGCAGAAGAGATATATTTGAAAAGTGATGTTCCAAAATGTCTCAAATTAATGAAAAATATACACTCACTGATCCCAGCAGCTCAACCACTCCAAGCATGTGCATGCACACATCACACACCACACACATACACACACATACGAAGACAAAGACGTTGAGGCATGTCATAAACAAGTTGCACAAAGAATCCCTCTTAGCATGACTTTCGAAAGTGTGGCATGGAAGCCGGTGTTTTAATTTTGCTTCGAAAAGGCACCTGGCTGTCTTTGTTCCAGCCCACTGTGAGGACTGTGGGGCAGACGCCCAGGACTTGGTCTGGAGGGTCACCATATGACACCGCCTTATGTGGCTTATTGCCCTTGCTGCTCTTTGGGCTGAACACAGACTGCTGCCCCCAACTTGTCTCCAGGCACTTCAGGCCTCTGCCCCCTTTATCTGGGGCTTTGGGGCTCCCTAGGCCACACCATCTTCTTTGACTTTCCTCCCCCTGCCTGGACACCCCCGTGACGGTCTCAATTTGGATGCCCACTACAAACAGAATCTCTGGGGACCTGCTCTAATATTCTGTGTGCCTGTGCCGGGCAAAGCATACACACCAACCCTTCCTGTCTGCCCCCTGCAGAAATGTAATTACTTTACTGTTCCTGACTGACACCTAATTCTCATGGCACTGATGGGCATACTTATGGTTAAACCTGTAGTCTGTAGCCAACTTAACCGTACTCCATGTAGGGTTGTAGAGATCATCATTATCCCCATGGACTTGATATGGTTTATTTCATGAGAAGACTTTGCATTGCTTTTCCCTCACCTGGAAACATTTCCCCTTGCCCTTCACCAGGCTTTGGGCTTTCCACTCTTCACGTCTCAGCCCAGATGCTCTCACAGTATCACACAGATTTCACTGCTGTTTCCTATCACAGTGCCATTTCTTTCCTTTGAAAACCTGATCACATCTCATAGTGGAGCTATGAGCTATTTTGATAGAGTGCTCTCTTTCTCTCTGATTCATAAAAATGGTAGGGGCATCACAAAGATAGGGAAGAAGATACTTTAGTCGTGAACCCAGAATGCTGCATCTCAATGCACGATTCACGCTGTCCACCAACATTGCCCCACTGGCCCTGGGAGGGAAAGCTGAAAAAACTGCCTTCCTCGCACCTTCTGAAGCATAAAATGGAAACCTCCAGTTGATTACACAGCTCACTGTCAAACCTCTACCTCATATTTTACCCTAGACACAAACTTGGTTAATATTTTATGAATTGCTCATCAGTATGCACAGCAATAAGGGCTGTGGCAAAAGGCTGAGGCTGTCCCTTGTGCCCTTTTGAGGATTTTATAAGTAAATAAAGTCGCTTGAAAAATAAAAAGAGCATAATTGCTTGCAGGGTACGCCATATATAGAATGAATGCGTATGTGAGTGAAATGAAAGAGACATAATATTCTTGGATAAGAATGGGGTGTGTTTTAGTCTAAGAAAGGAGAATATACCCTTGTCACGGTGTCATAAATAAATTAAGTTTTCGCCTGACTGATAAAGATATATAAATTTCAGTCTTGTAGAACATACAGAAAAAATATGAGAATTGGTAAACTTACAAAAATACTGTCAGTGAAAGACATTTTCATATACTTATAATTTTAAAACACAATAAAGAATGATTTGGTTATGAGATGCAGGTAATTTGGAAATTATAGAATGTGTTAGGTGAGTGATTTATTTTGCATTAATTAGAAGTTAGGGATTATAAAAAGATATTATTATAAACAAAGTATGATTTAAAATATCTCAGTCATATGATTTATTACTTAACTACAGTTTAGGAAGTATTTTCACTGCACTTATGTGTTCCTGTACACAGATAGTAGATATATTTTTGGCTTCAGGAATTTTATTAGAATATTTTATTCATCAATTCTGTTTTATCTTCAACATATACAAATACATTGAAGACTATATATTCAAACAGTCTGCTGTTAGACATTACATTTTCTGTGAGGAACATTTAAATGTGTTTTCTCTCCTTCCTCCCTTCAATCTCTGTCTCTCAAGCAAATTTGCCCTCCTCTGTATTGAAATAATATGAAATACTTAGATAATTTAAAAAGCACAAAAACACTGTAGTTTGGAAGGGGACATATGAAAACACAATTTTCCCTATGCTGAGGAATTCTTTGGAATAGAAAATACAATTCCAAGAGTGAAAAGGGATCTTTATAACAACAAATTTAATCAAGAATAAAGATCCATGGTGGTGAGTATAATAAAGGACAAAGAACTTGTTGGTTACAATTTACAAAACTACAACAGATGAAGCATATTAATAAGACTGCTAGAAAAATAACACTGAAAAACCATGAAAGAGACTTTCAAATCCTTTGAAATCCCTAATTGGTTAATCCCTGGGAGTTTAGAGTTATTTTCCCCATTTATATAGATGAGGAAATTGAGGGATTCTATGGCTTAAGACCATGGAATGAGCAAATAAAAGAGTAGGGCTGGAAATCAACAGCTCTGCGTTCATGCCACAGAGAAGAGACAGCTCCCAGTTTACAGAAAACAAAACGAAGCGGATCCATTCCTGTTTACTGAATAACGGGTTCCGTTGACGTATATACAGATTTGCAACAAAAATCTGTTTTTGCTCACTGTGGTTTCCCCTACACAAAGCACAGTGCTTGGTACAATAAACCTTTGTTAAATAAACGGATGTAAAACAAACAAACAAAACAGATAAACACACAGGCTTCTGGGACAATGCCTACAGTGTGTCATGTGATCTCTGTTATCAAATGTTCTACCACTATGTTTCCAAAGTGAACCTGATCACGCAGGCAACATTGATGAGCACCATGGCCCATTCAAATGGCCACTTTTGACACTAGCTCAGAAGCGGCCAAGGATTACTTTGGAAAGGCAGCGTGCCTGTGAAGCCATGAGCAAAGGGTTGACTCTGGACTTCTCAGTCTCATCCCACCCTACTTACTAAAAGGTCATTTTATTTGTGTTTTTGGAATGGACAATATACTGTTTCAGGGCTAACATTTCCCATATACGTCTTCTTTTCAACTCTTGAAATGGTACTGGCAGCAGTTACTCACTGCTTGGACCTCTGAGTTTTTAATTGAGATTGTGATCCACGAAAATGTATGTGAATAGCAAAGGCTTAATCATTGAATGTGCTGCTCCCCTGTCCCCTTTGCCTGACCTACCTGTTGACTATGTAAAGTGGCCAACTACCCTGACTGCTACCATTTCATACAAAATTATTTTGTCAACTTAGCAATGGATTCAGAAGGGATAGCACCCAGGTCCCCACATCTCTGTCTTCATATACTACGGTAAATCTGACCAACTCCATCTTGTGTTCGTTCTTCAAGTAGAATTAGCTGCTGAATTAGAATTGAATAAAGCTAGATGAAATGCGACTGAACAGAGGTGTGCCAGATGTAACAACTGACAGAATGGTTTAGCCTCAGAGGAATGAGGCCAAGCAATTGCTGGAAAAGCATTTTCCCCCTTAACATCTCAGCGTGAAATACTTTGGATAAGGAGGCCCGTCTGGTTGGTTCCAAGTTAGAAAATATATACAGACATTAACAGAAGAGCAAATAGCAGGCCATAGAAATTATGAAACAATGTCAGAAAGCTGCCAAAAATGGATGTCCACCAGTAAGATCAGAAAACCTCCCATGCCAGGGTAGTCTTCCAGAAAGATGGACAAAGACAGACACACTTCAGTCAAGGTAATGCTTTTATTGACAGTTACCAGAGGCTGGGAGGGGTGAAGAGAGGTTGGTTAATGGATAAAAACATAGAATTAGATGGAAAAAATAAGTTCCAGTGTTTGATAACACAGTAGGGTGACTATAGTCAACAATAATTTATTATATATTTTAAAATAGAGGAAAAGATTTTAAATGCTCCCAGCGCAAAGAAATGATAAATGTTTTAGGTGATAAGTACCCTGATTTGGTCATTACACGTTGTATATGAATATCAAAATATCACACTTACCCCATCAATAGGTTCAGTTATGTATCAATACAGATTTTAAAATACAGTGCAAAGCTACTGATGAGTGTTTAGCTTTATTTACAAAATTTTTCAAATGTGGGTAAAAATTTTTCAGCCTACCAGCTAAATTTTTTTCTATTTATTCACAGCAGCATTAAATTGGTACATTAGTGATTTCCATTCTTGCTTTGTGATAGCAAAGTACATTTGTAATTGTATTTATTGTAAACATTTCAATCTATTATCACCAAAAGGTATTTTAATGCACTTTAATTTTAAAAACAAATCCACTCAGCCATGGTGAAAAAGGTTTATGCAAGGAAGGGAGAATTCTGCAGAGCTGAACACTGACACTGAAACACAGCTCCAAAAGGCATGACCATCACAGCCCAGAAGCCTCCTCCTGAAACTTCCTTCAGTCTTGTCTCTTCACTCATTGGCCCCTGTCCTCAGAAACATGCCATCAGCAATGATAAGAACGGCTTAAAAACTTGTTTAGAGTTTCAGCATCCCTCCAAGTTACCCCAGCATTTCTCCTTTGAGACTCCATATACAAGACTGGGCTTCCGTTTCTTGGGTTCATTTGGTGAACTGGGCCAGCTCCAGCACAGCACAAGGCTGCCTGTCAGGGCTTAACAAGCGTTGGGTCTCACTGCACCTCCTTTAGATGGAGCTAAGCATGGTAGCCTCCGTTTCATGTCGGGTGTCACATTTGGTAAACAGGAGTTTGAGTGTTGACTCTCAGTTCTTTCCCAGCTTCAGACAAATTCCGTCTACCACTAATGATCATCGGGCAAACCTCAGCCTGCTGTCTTCGGGGCCCTCGCTTTTCTAGGCAGGTGGTGTCTGAGGCTTCTTTCTTTCTACTTCTTTGAACAGGCACTGGCTATCTTCATCCCGTGCTTGTCAGACATGTTGCTGAGGGCTATGGCCTATTTCTGAACATGCGCCTCATATTAGAGAGTGTCATGGGCAAATGGAAGTCTAACAAGACGCTCCTTCCCTCTTCTTCTTTTTTCTTATTAATTAATTAATTAATTTCTGTCGTGTTCTGACCATCTGAGCATGAAATTGGATTCAGGTCTGACTTTCTGCCTTGGATCTGTGCATTAGAGATTTGTAGTTCTCCTTGGATCCACAGAGGGAAAGGTTACCATTCTCACCACGGACTCCCTCAAGGCCGGTGGTCCTCCCCTTCCCTGGTCTTGCCCTTGTGAGACTCCATCATGACTCTAGATGTGTGGTTTTTGAGCAAAGTATTCACAAGTGTAAAAAATATAATCTCAATGGTGGCTGCAGTCATTGAATTTGGGTAGCATGTGTGAATAGGCCTAGGACAGGCCTGGTAAACACACAACAATGGTTTTCTTATTTTCTTTCTGAGGATAAATTTTCTAATCTTTAAAATACTTAAATGCCAGACATGACAAAATTTGGCTTGTAGACACTAGAGTATCAAAGGTGATTTTTTTTTTAAAGAATGCTTGTCTCAGCCTGAACCATGACTTGAAGGACCACAAGTAAAATACACTTTCTCCCTTTTATAGAAATATAGAGGGCACGATTGTGTCAAGAGCCTCAGCCACAGGCCAGCTTAACTGGATCTTAAATGTTACGAAGTTTTCTGTAAACGGCTGTGGTCTCAGGATATCTTTAATTCCTGGTTTCAATTCCATGCACTATTAAAATTCTTTCAACACCAGGCTCAGAGGAAGAGAAATAAGAGATACTAGTATACCCTGGGCTACAGAAACAGAACATTGGATGAATATATAAGACAGATACCATCTGTGTATTCAACACATAGGCTCAGGAATTTCTGTCTGTTTTGTTTGATGCTGTAATGCCAACATCTATCATGCTAACTAGCATAACAGATAAAGATGCGCTGAGTGAGTGATTTGCATTTGAGAAGGGGGCAACTAAAACTTGAAGGACATTTTTTAAAAGCAGGATTCAATATTGCCTGAGTTTGATCTTCCGGTTACAATGCATTCGTTATTCAAAAACATTATTAAATCTTAAATACAAGCAAACAAAAACTGATATTTCAATTTTCTTTTTACAGTTTTTATTTTCATTTTCCATTTTAGCTTTTGTAACATTATCTGAATGAAGTCACCATCACATTTAAAGTGCAAGGTCAGCTGAGCCGAGAAAATAGAACAAACAAAATAGAACAGTTCTTTTAGAAGGAAATGGCGGTATTCATATTCATAAAAGCAAATTTTAATCCAACAGTGATAAAGGGAGTTAGAAATACAATGGATATATGTTGGGTAATGAACAATTCTTATTGCCGTTCTTTGCTGAAAAATTTCATGGATGCATTCATCATTTTCTTCTCTCAAAAATGAAAGCAGTAAAACAAATGAGAGATCTAATTTTTAGTTCAAATAGATGAAAAGAAATGGGCCGAGATCCACTTCATTCCCTGAGAAAAAGAAAGAATACAAATGAGGTTTTATTATGAGGCATTTGGAGACTAATGATCTCAAGTCAGCTGCAGGAATGCACTTTTTGTCAGTGTCTTTATTAGAAAGCTCAGGCTTGTGTTGAAGCTCAACTTCTTCTAAAATGATGTACTTTTGGTGCATGAAGTTTCAGCTACGTGTGGCCTAACCTGGCCCCCATTCACATCTGTTTCTAAAGCATAACTTTGCAAACAGCTCTGAGCCACCGGTGAGCTCATCCATGAATGAAGTTCAACGTTCCCTTGGGTCAGGTGTGTGTACTTTTGTAAGCACAGACTGCGCCCTGTATATCATTCACCTTCTTTTAAATACATGCATATCCTCACAAGGTCATGTGTGTAAGAGTCTGGGCAAGGTGTATAAGATTCTAGGAAAGTACCAGCAAATATAAAGAAATTAACAAATGAAAGGATACGACTTAAGAATGTCAGACTACTGCTGTCATCTTTGACTTCCATCTAGGGTCCAGATGAGAAGTGAGCTGTATGTTTTCACGTTTACAATTTCACTTCTCTCTAGCCGCCCCTCTGTATGAACAGACAGAGATTTATCTAACAGTGGTTGTGGGGAAATCTTGTTATTAAAGATTAGATTCCTTACTAGATAGCATTTTGTAGAATGAACATGTTGTGTACAAGGAGAAACTGTCCCAGATTCATGTGCCATTCATATGGAGACAATGTTAATTTGAAGGACATCATGCAGTCCCTTGCAAAAAGGGACCCTTGAGGCCCACAGGTAGTCATGAATACACCATAATCCATGAGAAGACTGTACGCTCACCTTGCTAGATTCCCAGGTATCACTTTGCAGGGGCTGATCGCACTGTGCCCCCATCCTGTTCGTGATACTGTTTCACACACACAATACCTCAGTACTTTGGATGAGCTATAATAATTCTGAATTAGAATGAGCTGGACTAAAGTTTATCCTTAACTAGATATGTTTAAAAAGTTACTATGTAGCAAAGAGGAATGGAGAGAAAATTATTTAAATTCATCATATATATCATATGTCAAAAGAAAATTTGGCTAAAAACTAAAAAAAGAAACTAAAAATTCTTGAAAAACCAGGAACAACATTTTAAAAAGAATTTCTCACAATGTTGGGAGAAGTATGCCAAAGAAGTAATGAAATTATGAAAAAAAATTCTCCGTCAGTTCAGCCTACTGTAACAAATTACCACAGACTGGGTTGCTTCAACAACAAACACTCATTGCTCACAGTTCTGGAGGCTGGGAAGTCCAAGATCCAGGCCCCAGCAAATCTGGTGTCTGGCTTCCTGGTGTACAGATGGCCGTCTTCTCATTGTGTCCTCATGTGGCAGAAAGCAGAGGGATGAAGTTCTCATGTCTCTTCTTATAAAGCCACTAATCCCATTCAGAGGGTTGCACTCTCAGGACCTAATCAGCTCCCAAAGGCTTCACCTCCTAACACCATCACCCTATGGAGTAGGATTTCTGCACATGAATTTTGGGAAACACACTTAGTCCATAACACAAATGGTTGACAGATCTTTTACCATAAGATGTTAACCATGTAGAATGTCAAAAGCAATAGATATGAAATGAGTAAGAAAGCAATAAGAAGAAGACATTTGCACCCCATATATGAGACAGAGGATTAATACCTATTATAAGTAAATTTATTTGCAGATGTGAGAACATTACCAAGATCACAATAAATGAAAGAGCTCAGGAAATGAATAGAAAATTAACAATAGGATATAAATAGTAAAGAGAAATGTCTACCTTCCTAGCTACCAAAGAAATGCAAATTAAAGCAAGACCAGAAGCCACTTCATTCCTGGGGAAATGTTTTAAAAAGGATAAAATTCCGGGGCCGGGCGCGGTGGCTCAACCCTGTAATCCCAGCACTTTGGGAGGCCGAGACGGGTGGATCACGAGGTCAGGAGATGGAGACCATCCTGGCTAACCCGGTGAAACCCCGTCTCTACTAAAAAATACAAAAAACTAGCTGGGCGAGGTGGTGGGCACCTGTAGTTCCAGCTACACGGGAGGCTGAGGCAGGAGAATGGCGTAAACCTGGGAGGCAGAGCTTGCAGTGAGCTGAGATCCGGCCACTGCACTCCAGCCTGGGCGACAGAGCGAGACTCCGTCTCAAAAAAAAAAAAAAAAAGATAAAATTCCATACTGCTGACTATTATATGGAACATATAATATTCCATAATAATTGGTAGTATAAACTGATAATGTTCTTTCTCGGTTAAAGCAATTGAATAATGTTTCAGTGTCAACAGTTTTCATTCAACCTATCTTCCATTCAAGAATTATTTGTTGAGCTTCTACAATTTGTCAATGACTCTACCCTATGCTGGGAATTCAATGATGAACAAGATAAACATAGTACCTTCATGATTCTTACAGTTGCTCTAAGGAAACATATATTAACAAATAAGATAATACATATTTTAAATAGTTGAGATCATGTCTAGAAGGAACAGATACTATTTTAAATACTTGGGATGGCCGTCTTCTCTTTGTAACTCATAACTCCTGTAAAACACAAATACAGAATATATTATGAGGCTTCTGGAAACTGAACTGGATTATATATTCTGTGCCTACATTTTCCACCTCCAACTGGGGTTACAGGTTGGGAGCAGAAGGCTTAGGTTAGCAAAGAAGGGGCAGTAAGCAGACTACTGGTGGACACCTGGACAGCCCAGACAAACGAGGACACATGGTCACCTTCGTTATAGAAGATTTACTCTCTCTTATTTGGGAAAGTTTCCCAGGAAAGTAAAATTCTAGTTGATGAGTTGAAGTTTGATTACAGCACAGCTGAGTGAAGGGAATGGAAGGCGGGGAGGACACTCCAGAAGAAAGGCAGTGAGAGGGAAGGTGCTGGGCAGAAGAGAAAGAGCTGAAGTCCAGGGCGCCCCACCCTGGTGAGTGCAGGAGGCTGCAGAGCCCAGAGGGCTGGACCATGCAAGGCTGGTGCTTCCTGCTGGGAATGGCTTCCGTCTCCTAAGGAAGTTGCCTTGAGAAAAGTATCAAAGAGGCATGATTTCAGTTTATAAAGTGTTACTGGCCGCAGTAACCATAACATTGGAGCTAAAGAGGTGGCATGGAAAAGTGCACACCAGAATTCCAGTAAAGATAAAGCCACGATATTCTAAGTGTGAATGGATGATGAGTGGGAGGAGTCTTAAGCTGAAGTACAAATACCCTTGCAGGTACATAGGGCTTGGCTGTGGTATTGGGGTAAATGGGTGGCTTTAAGAAAATTTGTTTCAAGATGCTTGAATTCCTTAAGTAATCCTTCCTAAAATGTACCGGACTGAAGACAAACCTACAGTAACCTGTTTCTCCTTTATTACCATCTGCTCAGCCAATACCATTTCTGAGAAGAACTTGGCTGGGAAAACTCCTGGCAGGTGGGGAAATGAGTGCCTCCATCTTGAAGGGAGAGCCTGAGGACCTGCTGCACCCACTGCAGTCCCCTGCTTGCACCACTCAGATCTGCTTTCTTAGTCTTAACTCATTTACCCTACTGGGAACAGGTCTTCCAATATGCTGTTTTGTCTTTGCCCTGGGAATCCATTAAATGTAAAGTCAGTGTTACAAAATACAGAACACAACAACTGGTTATAGGGCTTCAAATGGTGCACATCATCTCCTTTTTTTACTGCCCATTCTAGATTCCTCCTAATCTTGGCTAGCATCTCTGCCAATCTATGTAGCTTACTGGTGCACCCAGACCATCATCCCTAAGGGACTCAAGCTTCTGGTCAGTGTTCCTTTCTCAGGCTGTGCATTTGTTCAGTCATCATCAAAATCAGATAGGGGCCTATAAATGGATGCCCTAGTGGATCACCTGGGTGTCAAATACATTTTTTTACTTACTCCCATTTGTGATAGGAGCTCTGGTTTCTCTTCATGATCATGGTTAATTCACTTTGCCGGGATGGGTGGCTCTTCTCCTTGCTGCTGCTGTCTTGGCAAAAGGAGCTTGAAGTGACTGAGCGGGAGGCATAACTGAAAGTTAACAGGACTCTTGCTGTGTATCTTTGTGGATATATTTTGCCTGTAGATCCACAGAGTCTCAAATTGTAGTTACAAGAAAAATACATTTTCCAGGTGAATCACTAGGGGATTGGCAGAGCCACTCCAATTTCCACACTATTATTCATGGCCCCATGCATTCTACCTATTGAGGGCACAGCACCATATAGTGGTGTTTGATTTGGGGTACATGACATATAGCGGAGGACGGCACCCATTATCACATGGTATCACAAGCTTACACCTTAGGTCTGCCTTCAAAAGGCCACCCTGTTGCTCTGCCAGTCCAGCAGTCTTGTGGGAGCTGTGGTATGTGAGAGAACCCATGAATCCCACAGTTGCATGGTCGCTGCCTCTGCAGCTATGCTGTAATGTGGGTCATTTGGTTCAACACAATGTACGTGAAATACCAGGTGAGATAACTCAACTTCTGTAAGTCCTTCGAGAATGGTGTGGGCTAACATTTTACAAGATAGGAAAGGTAACCTGATGGCCAGAATATATGCTAGGCAAGATGAATTACTGTTACTTCCAAGAAAATTTACTTCCCACCATGAAGCTAGTTGGCCTCCTCAAAGGTTGGTGCCATTTTGGGGAGCTCACCCTTGGTCCTCATTGCTCTCAGGTCAAATACTCTGCAGTAGCAGTACTTAAACAGCCATGGAAAAGGGAAGATCTTGCTTCTGGGGCTCCAAACACTCTTGATTCTTGACATGATGGTAATTCTTCTCAGGTGCTCATTGTGCCAGAGCTAGGGTAGCCAGTGAAGAGGCTGGCTGATGTCACCTGGCCAAACCTTTCTCTCTACATGGTATCTCTGTATTTCCTCCATGGTAAATAATATCTGACGGACATTAACGTGCAATAAGAAGATTTGCTTACTAGTGACTGTCCCCATAGATATATCTTTACATCGTCCCTGGACATTTTATATGTAATATGCAGTAGCCAAGTCATTGGTCACTACCAGTGAGTCGCTTTAAATTCTTACCTTGCCACTTTTTTCTATACAATATGGATAAACAGGTGAAAACGCTGAAACTCTGCCCACTGGAAAAGTTTCTCCTTGCCATTGACTTCCAGTAGCATCCTGATGGAGCTACATTTCAGTAGCAGTTCTTTTCCAGCTTGGACCCACCTGTAGAGTTGGCCCATTTTCCTCCCAAAGAAGTGATATAATACATGCTTTCAATATTTATTTGGCCAATTCCTTGTTACTTTAATTATTGTGTGTTTATTGGACTATGATAAAATTTTATTTCTTGAAAATTCTATAATTCATATTTTGAACATAAGTTTTTATTATTCATCAGAGACCCTGCATTCTATTCAGATGTGACGTCTTTTGATGAACTTATGGGAACCAAAGCGAGTTCCCACAGATCTGTCTATGTGCAAATTCCAAGACAGGATTAGACAAGAGAGATTGATTGGGGTGGGTGCAGAACGCAGTGCAGAGTTCATTCAGACCTTGACACAAGCCTATGCCTATGAAAGGAGAAAAGAAAGGAAAATTGATTCAGTAGCAAGAGTCTTGCACTACAGCACAGTTTTAAGTGAGGCTCAGCCAGTTCAGTGAAATGGTCCTTGGATGCAAGTGACTCAGCAGAAGAGTCTTACATCTTTATAGAAACTACCTGTCATGTTTAGTTGTTGGCTGGGAACAGCTTGTGAGGACCATCAATGCTGAGTAATTGTGATGGTGGGTCCAGAGTGGTAGTACCTACAGCATCAGCTATTTATGATCCCTGTGGCAGGATAGCTGAGTGATGCAATTCATGGCAACCACACCTACCTTCTTGTGCTTTTCTGTAGCATGCATATGGAGAAACAGCTGTACTTAAGTCAGGAATCAAAATCAGATAAGCCAAGGCTTCATAACTGACAGTAATGCTCTCTTCTTCTCACCAAAACATTGAACAAAGGGCTGTAAAATTTTATTTTAATGAATTTAAGATGCTAGGAACAATTTTTGCAAAATCGTGTGATCAGAACATGATACCATAACTTCTAGGCAATTATAGGCAACATCAGCATAAACTTTTAATTTATGGCAGATTTCCAGCTTTCATGAATTATTTGTGTAAACCCACATCTGCTGTAAATAAATAAAGAATTTGCTGGTCTTTGCAATGTCCAGTCCCAGATTCTCTTTCTGACAGCTGATCAAAGCATCCTAGGATTGGAGGAAGTGGATGTTCTGCTTGTTGTTGACTGCAATAGGGCACAATTTTACTCTAATCACTGTGATGTCTGTTAAAGGTTCACTGTAAGTAAACACTCATCAATGTACCTATGTGTATAACTTGCCATTTTTATCCTAAACTGAATTTATATTATTTTCTCCTCTTTTTCATTTTCTTTTCTTTTTCCTTCCTTCTTTCCTTCCTTTTTTCTTTCTTTCTGTCTCTCTCTTTCTCTTTCTTCCCTTTTTTTGGGAATAGAAACTTTTCCACTCTGCTACACACATTTTAAGCATAAAAATGATTTTGTAATCAATTATTGAGTTAGAAAAGGGCAGGATTTCTCATGGACTTTTTTGGGTGGTTTGAAGCTTCATATGTTTTGCTTTAGGGCATCTGTTTTGTGCTTATAAAGTCTGCTATTGCTTTGCTCACAGTCTTTTAGTTGATGTTAATGGGAAGTCTTCCTATATTTTAAGTGGAGACTAAGTGCTTCCTCTGAATAGGTAATCACAGTGTAGATTGGAAGGAAGAATTTATACTCACAATAAAACAGTAATAAGTCACAGGAACTATTTGCCATTGCTCTTTTCAAGCTTTTTTTTTTTTTTTTTTTTTTTTTTGCATCAAATACCTAGAGACAAGGGTATACATTTTAAGCTTGAATTACAAATAATAACAAAGCTACAGTTTTACAAACATACTTAGGAAAATCAGCATAAATTCAAACATATTTAGAAAAGTCAGCAAAAATTCAAATCCAAAAATAAGCAGAATACAAAAATAAATGGATAAACTAGCCCCAAACTGAGGTTTCTTTATTCAAAGTTTTAACATCCAGCTGAAATAGTACGTTTGGCAAATGCTAAAAAATTAGCCGTGGAATGAAAATCCCGGCACTTTTCTAATTCTTCTTAGGAATTGTAACCAACACTTAAAATAGTAATACATTCTTGTAGAGAATCACAGGTGGACTAAATAGTGAAGGTCTTATTCTTGCCAGAGAATACCTATAAAAGTCAGAAAAGATGGCTTTCTCCAAAAATGTGCAAACATCAGTGCAAGAAAATAAGGATTATAAAGACTTGGGAAATTATGACAACTCCAAAAAAAAAAAAAAAAAAACTAACACAGCTCCAACACTGGGCCCTAAAAAAAGAAAGATTTATGAATGACAGAAACACAAATTCAGAAAAATTATCTTATAAAAGTTCAGTGAACTTTAACCTACTTATTTAAATAAAGAATTCAATAAAATTTGGGAAACAATGCACAAGCAAAATAAGAAATTTGACAAAGAAACAGAAACAGTAAAATAAATAAATAAATAAATCCTAGAGATAAAGAGGACAATGACTGAACTGAAAAATGCAACAGAAAACATCAATAGCAGGCTTTATTAACATGAAGAAAGACTCGGTGAGCTTGAATACAGAACATTTAAAATCAACCAATTAGGGAAGCAACAAGAAAAAAATAATTAAAAAATGAAGACAGCCTGCAGTAATTATGGACACTATTAAGAGACCCAACCTACACATAATGGGAATTCAAGGAGAAGAAAGATTAAAAAGGCCAGAAAGTCCTTAAAAAACAATTGCTGCAAAGTTTCTAATCTGAGGAAACAAGCCAATATGTAGGTAGAGAAAGCACAGAGGTCTCAAATTAAATTCAACCCAAAGAAGAGTTTACCATGATACGTAATAATAAAAGTACCAAAATCCAAAGACAGAAAAAATTCTGAGAACAGTAAGAGATAAGAAATACATCACGTAACAGAAAGTCCCAATGTAAGTATCAGCATATTTCTCAGAAGAAATTCTGAAGGTCAGGAAAAAGTGGGATGATATATTAAAAATGCTGAAGAGAAACGAACCCTGACAATTAAGAATAATCTACTCAGCAAACCTGTATTTCAGAAATAGGAGAAAAGTAAAATCTTCTTCAGACAAACGAAAGCTAAAGAAGTACATACCACTAGGTCTGCTTTACAGGAATTGGTAAAGAAGCTGTTTAAATTAAAACTAAAGGCTGATAATCAATAGCATAAAACTTAGAAACCACAAAATGTGTAAGTAATATATAAGTAATACAGAGCAATATATAGAGTACTCTAGGAGTATAATGGTGGTGTATAAAGTTATTTTATTCCTAGTATGAGGATTAAAGGAAAGAATTATTAATAACAACTATAGCCAAATAAGCTGGAAGGGATACATGTTACAAAATGATAAAAGTTCAGACATCAAAAACACATGATGTGGGGGAAATAAAGGTGTAGAGTTGTTGTATGCAATCAAAGTTAAGTTATTATCAGCAAACTGTTATAAGAGTGAGATATTTCATGTAATCTTTATTAATTGAAAGCAAAAATCTATAGGAGACACACACACACACACACACACACACAGACACACACACACACACAAATAAAAAGGTTTTAAACGTACCACACTATGAAAAACCATATTAGGCCACAAAACAAGTCATAACTAATTTTAAAAAGTTGATATTATATCAAGTATCTTTTCTAACCACAAAGAGACCAGCAATCAATAATAAGAATTTTGAAAAATTCACAAATATGTGGAAATTAAACATGTTTCTACATAAACAAAGGATATAGGAAGAAATTAAAAGACAGATTTTAAAATGTCTTGGAATAAATAAAAATGGTAATACAACATGCCAAACTTATGAAATGCACCAAAAGCAGGTCTAAGAGGGAAGTTTATAGCAATAAACACCTACATCAAAAAAGAAGAAAGATCCCAAATAAACAACCTATGTTACACCTCAAGGAACTAGCAAAAGTAGAACAAACTAAGTAAAAGAAAGAAAACAATAAAGATCAGAGCACAAATAAATGTAGTAGAGCCAAGCTAAGCAGTAGAAAAGATGAACAAAACTAAGAGTTTGTTTTTTTGAAAAGGTAAACAAAACTGACTCTTATCTAGACTAAGAAAAAAATGAGGGAAGATTCAAAGTAATAAAATCAGAAGTGAAAGAAGAGATACTATAACTGATATTACAGAAATGGGAGAAATGATGAGACTACTATGTACAATTATTCATCAACAAGTTGAATAACCTAGATGAAATGGATAAATTACTAAACCCATACAATCTACCAAAATTAAATCATGAAGAAATAGAAAACCTAAACATACTAATAAGGCATAAAAAAATTAAATCCATAATAAAATATCTCTCATCAAAGAAAAGCTCAGGACCTGATGGCTTAGCTACTGAATTCTACCAAACACTGAAAAAAGAACTATTAATAATACCAGTTCTCAACTAACTTTTCCAGAAAGTCAAAGATGAGGGAATACTTTCAAACTCCTTCAATGAGGCTAGCATTACACTAATATGAAAGCCTGAATAGGACATCAAAAAGAAAAGAAAACTATAGGCTATTATCCTTGATGACCATAGATGAAAAAATTCTCAACAAAATTCTAGCAGAATGAATTTGACAACACATGAAAAGGATTACTCACCATGATCAAGTGGGATTTATCACTGGGATACAAGGATGGTTTAACATTTGAAAATCAATAAATGTGATCTATAGTTAATACATTAACAGAATGAAAGACAAAAATCATATAATCATCTCATTAGATACAGAAGAAGTATTTGACAAAATGTAACATTATTTTGTCCTGAAAACATTCAACAGATTAGGTATACAAGTAATGAAGTTCTACACAATAAAGGTAATAAAGGCCATATATAATAAGCCCACTGCGAACATTACACTTAATAGTAAAGGAATTGGAACCCTTTTAAAAGGACCCCTTGTAAGAGTTGGAACAACAAAAGGATACCTACTCTAATCACTTTAATTCAATATAGTATTGGAAGTGCCTGCTAGAGCAATAAGGCAAGAGAAAGAAATATAAACCATCCAAGTGTGGAAGAAAGAAGTGAAACTGTTGCTGTGTGCTGATGATATGACCTTATATATAGAAAACCATAAAGATTTGACCAAAGAACTGTAAAACTGATAAATTTAGTAAAATTGCAGGATACAAAATTAAAACAAAAAATCAGTAATGTTTCATTACACTAGCAACAGGCCATCTGATAAATAGATTAAAACAATCCCATTCATGATAGCTATAGAAAATATACTTAGGAAAAAAATAACCAAAAAGATGAGAGATCCTACACTTAAAACTGTAAAATATTAATGAAACACATTGAAGAAGACATAAATAAATAGATAGGTATGCTGTGTTCTTAGACTGGAAGAAATAACATTATTAAAATGTATATACTACCCAAAGTGATCTACAGGTTCCATGCAATTTCTATCAAAATTTTAATGTCATATTTCATTAATATAGAAAATTTTCTAAAATTTACATGGACCTATAAAAAATCCCAAATAACCAAGACAATCATGAGCAAAAAGAACAAAGCTAGAGACTTTACACTACCTGATTTTAAAGTATGCTATGGAGTGATAGTAATTAAAATGGCATAGTACTGACATAAAAATAGACACAGAAGGATAAGGACAGTGCCTTCAGTAAGTGATATTGGAAAACCTGGATATTTATATGCAAAAGAATGAAATTAGACCCATATCTCACACCATATAAGAAAATCCATTTAGAATGAATTAAGACTTAAATATAAGACGTGAAATTGTAAAACTACTGGAAAAAGATAAATGAAAGAAAAACTACATCACATCAGTCTATGCAATTATGTTTTTAGATTTGACCCCAAAAGCATAGGTGTCAAAAGCAAAAATAGGCAAATGAGATTAAATCAAAATAAAACCCTCTGCATAACAAAAGAAGCAATTAACACAGTGAAGAGACACTGTGTGTGGATTGGGAGAAAATATTTGCAAGCCATATATCTGATGAAGGATTAATATCCAAAATATATAAGGAAACGAAACAACTCTACAGAAAGAAAAATAATCTGATTAAGAAATTGGTATGATACTTGAATAGATATCTCCAAAAAATGACATGTGAATGGCTAACAGGCACATTTAAAAAATGCTCAGCATCACTAATCACTGGGGAGATGCAAAGTAAAACTCCAATGAGTTAACACCTTATACTTCTTAGAACAAGACTATTATCAAAAAGACAAAAGATCGTAAGTGTTGGCAAGGATGTGAAGAAAAGGAAATTCTTGTGTACTGTAGGAATGTAAATTAGCACAGCCATTGTGGAAAATAGTTTGGAGCGTCCTCAAAAACTAAAAATAGGGCCGGGCGCGGTGGCTCACGCCTGTAATCCCAGCACTTTGGGAGGCCGAGACGGGCGGATCACAAGGTCAGGAGATCGAGACTATCCTGGCTAACACGGAAACCCCGTCTCTACTAAAATACAAAAAACTAGCCGGGCGAGGTGGCGGCGCCTGTAGTCCCAGCTACTCGGGAGGCTGAGGCAGGAGAATGGCGGGAACCCGGGAGGCGGAGCTTGCAGTGAGCTGAGATCCGGCCACTGCACTCCAGCCCGGGCGACAGAGCGAGACTCTGTCTCAAAAAAAAAAAAAAAACTAAAAATAGAATTACCATATGATCCAGCAATTCCATCTCTGGGTGATTACCTGGAGGGTTTGATATCAGTGCGTGGAAGAGATGTTTGCACTTCCACGTTTACTGCGGCACTATGCACAATAGCCAAGTGAAGGAATCGACCTAAATGTCCATCAGTGGATGAATCAGTAAGGAAAATGTAGTGTATGTACACAGTAGAATCCCATTCAGCCTTTAAAAAGGGAGATACTCTGTCATTTTCAGCAAATGGATGAAATTTGTGATTATGTTAAGTGAAAAATCCAGGCACAGAAAGACAAAAACTGCTTGTTCTCAGTTATGTGTGGAATCTAAAACAATTGCTTTCATAGCATCAGAGAGTGGAATGGTGGCTACCAGACGTTGCTGTGAGGGGGAAGACAAAGGGCACAAAACCCTAATTAGATAAAAGGAGTAACTTTGTTTTTTTTTTTGAGATCTATTGCACAACATGGTGAAAATAGCTAATAATTGAATACTGCGCACTTTAAATTTGCTAAGAGAGTAAATTTCAAATGTTCTTATCACAAAAATATTAATATTTGAGGTGATGAGTATGCTAATTAGCTTAATTTAATTATTCCATGTTGTATTTTAAAATTATAACATCACTTGTATCCTGTAAATACATGTAACTATAGTTTGATGATATATAATAAAAATGTTTAAAACCCTAAATTCTTTTTTTTTTTTTAACTTTAAGTTCTGAGACACATGTGCAGAACGTGCAGGTTTGTTATGTAGGTATACATATGGCATGGTGGTTTGCTGCATCTATTGACCTGTCCTATAAATTCCCTCCCCTCGCCCCCATCCCCCAACAGGCCATGGTGTGTGTTCTCCTCCTCCCTGTGTCCATGTGTTCTCATTGTTCAACTCCCATTTATGAGTGAGGATATGCTGTGTCTGGTTTTCTGTTTCTGTGATAGTTTGCTGAGGATGATGGCTTCCAGCTTCATCCATGTCCCTGTAAAGGATTTTATCCCATCAAAAAGTAGGCCAAGGGTATGAACAGACAGTTCTCAACAGAAGACATTTACGTGACCAGCAAACGTACGCAAAAAAGCTCAACATCAATCCCAGCACTTTGGGAGCCTGAGGCTGGCGGATCACGAGGTCAGGAGATTGAGACCATCCTGGCTAACATGGTGAAACCTCGTCTCTACTAAAAATACAAAAAACATTAGCTGGGCGTGGTCCCTGTAGCGCTAGCTACTCGGAAGGTGGAGAAGGAGAATGGCGTGAACCTGAGAGGCAGAGCTTGCAGTGAGCCAAGATCGTACCACTGCACTCCAGCCTGGGCGACAGAGTGAAACTCTGTCCTATCCACCAAAAAACCAAACCAAACCAAACCAAAACAAAACAAAACAAACTTCAACATCACTGATGGTTAGAGAAATGCAAATCAAAACCACAATGAGATACCATCTCATGCCAGTCAGAATAACAATTATTAAAAAGGCAAGAAACAATAGATGCTGGCAAGGCTGTGGAGAAATAGGAACCTTTTACACTGTTGCCAGGAATGTCAGTTACACTGTTGGTGGGAATTTCCAATTGTGGAAAACAGCATGGCAATTCCTCAGTTATCTAGAACCAGAAATACCATTTGACCCAGCAATCCCATTCCTGGGTATATACCCAAAGATATATAAATCATTCCACTATAAAGACACATGCACACATATGTATATTGCAGCACTATTTACAATAGCAAAGTCGTGGAACAAACCCAAATGCCCATCAATAATAGACTGGATAAAGAAAATGTGGTATACTTACACTATGGAATACTATGCAGCCATAAAAACGAATAACCCTAAATTCTGGTGGATGTTGTGCCATCTAAGTACAAAGGAGGCCACCTTCAATCATCCAGATGGAGAAGTTGGTGTGATGAAAGCATCAGCTCATCTTTTTCCAAGGGACTACAGTATTCTTTCAGTTGTTTCTTAGCTATATTATAACTACACTTATGAAATCCTTCGTGCCAGAAACTGTGGGTTGCCTGCCTGTTCACCATAGCCAGGTCTCCAAAGAAAGTACAAGTTCTCTTTCATGTAGCCACAGCTTTAGGGCAACCAGAGTCCAACTGCAGTTCTTGGGTGGACCTGGCTTAGCTTAAGTCCATCCTGGAGGCTGATCCTCCTCTTTAGAATTGGGTTTAGGTAAAGGCACGTGGTTCAATTTTTACCAGTGATGTTAAAGAACAAGTTTGCCGGGAGATTTGCGAAATATTTCTTTGCACTTACAAAAATCCATAAAGGTAGTCAAAGGCAATGATTGTCATGCCTGTGATGCTTGAAATCATGTCAGTTACCTGGTACTATGAGGAACAGTGAAAAGCACAAGAAAGAAATGCAACAGTAGGGATAGTACCTGGGTTCTTCTTGACCCTGAAGAACTTATTAGACTGCTGAGCTATGGCTTTCATAGCAGGAATGAGAACCAACAGTATAGACCAATGAGCTGGATTTGAATCATTCCCACTTCTGAAGACTCTACAAATCACTCCCCCTGTGGGGAGGCACCACTAAATCCTGATGATAGAACATCACGAGGGGAACCCCAAGATCCTGTTAGGGATTTTGAGAGTTCAAAACTACTTCCATAATAATATTGAGGCATCATTTGCCTTTTCACTTTCTTTATCACATGAGAGCACAGGTGGAGCTTCCCAAGGCTGTATACCTTATGATAGCAAAACAGATGAAATGTAGAAGCAGGTCTAATAATTCAGCTTTCTTTATTCAGCCAGACATCTAAGCAATTTTTTAAATGTCAAAAATGCCATTCTGTTGTAAATGTTTTTAGTTTTGAGTTATTTCTTAATAAATATGTTATTTTTGTTACTATGTGATGGGTTTGTTATCAATTGTAAATAAGTTATTAACTTTTAAAATTTCTTTCAAAGTCCTACTTTATAACACAATAAATTCAGCAGATATAACCTACATGAACAAAAGCTTTGTGGAATCCTCAATAATTTTTTTTTTTTTTTTTGAGACGGAGTCTCGCTCTGTTGCCCAGGCTGGAATGCAGGGGCCAGATCTCAGCTCACTGCAAGCTCCGCCTCCTGGGTTTACGCATTCTCCTGCCTCAGCCTCCCAAGTAGCTGGGACTACAGGCGCCGCCACCTCGCCTGGCTAGTTTTTGTATTTTTTAGTAGAGACGGGGTTTCACCTTGTTAGCCAGGATGGTCTCGATCTCCTGACCTTGTGATCCGCCCGCCTTGGCCTCCCAAAGTGCTGGGATTACAGGCTTGAGCCACCGCGCCTGGCCCTCAATAATTTTTTAAGAAGGTAAAGTGATCCTGAGACCAAATTACGTGAGAACTGCAGATAAAGACATATACTTTTTAAATGAAAAAAAATCTTAGAGGTGATTGATAACAGCTCAAAACCTTCATTTAACAAAAAATTTAGCACCACAATGAAGGCATTGGTACAAGTTCCCATGGCCACTACTGCTGTGTGGGATCCCAGCTGTCTGCTGCAAATTTCCAATCTCTCTTCCTCCAGGTCCCTTTCCTGTTTGTGGCAAAGGCATTGGCTTTTGCAGTCTGCTGTAGTTTAGGGTGGCATTTGCAGAATTTTTTCTAATATTCTGAGCATTTCTGGAATCTGCTATGTCTTTGCCCTGACATGTAAGGATCATTGCTGTTTCTAATGACCTTCAAATCTACAGGGATGCTGATAATTGACTTGATTTCCCTTGCATTCTCAGAATTTGATGATGATAGTCTTTTCACTAAACTTTAGCTTCTAGATCTGACCCAATTCTATTTCAAACATTTGAGGCTGATTCCAAGATGACAGCTTTCAAAAGAAAGGAAGGAATGTAATTGCTAGCCATGACTTCTTTCTGGAACTAAAATTGACCTGTAACTAGCATCATTACAAAATTTGTATTAATTTGTTTCTAGTACATTGAGCTGTAATTTGAATAATGAGTTGCCTGCTATTAATTAAACTAATTAATGTGATTATTAGATTCAGTCAAAAATACCTTTTAATTTCATAACACTGTGATTTACTATAGATTTGGAAGAAAAGAAAGAAGAAAATGAGAAACACATAGAAAAGCCATTAGAAGGGAAAATGAAACACCAGTCCTTGCATTCCTTTCCTAGACTTATGCATAGATACCCTGGTAACCCTCCATTCTCCTAATCATCCATTTAGCACTGCATCAAGAACATAGCAGATATACAAGAAATATTTTTGAGAGAATTAACAAATGCTTGTGGCAGGCAGAATAACGGTCCCCTTCTCCAAAGAGGTCCACATTCTGATCCCCAGAACTTGTGTATGTTCTACCTTAGTGGCAAATGGACTTAACTGATGTGATTAAGTTAAAAGTTAAAGACCTTGAGATGGAGAGAATATCCCAGGTCATCCAGGTGGGACCAAGGTCACCACAAGGGTCTCCATCGGAGGGAGAAGAAGGCAGGAGGTGAGGGTCTGCGGGAGACGTGGGGATGGAAGAGGTCACAGGGACGCAATCACAGAATGTGAATTAAGCAATGTGAGGAGGACTCCATTTGCTGTTGCTGGCTTTCAAGATGGAGAAAGGGACCATAGCCGTGGAACATGGTGGCCTCTAGAAGCTGAAAACCAAAGGGAATAGATTCTCCCCTGGAACCTTCAGGAGGGACCTTGATTCTAGCCCAGTGAGGCCATGTTAGACTTCTCAGAACCATATGATGATTAACTTGTATTGTTTCAAGCCACTAAATTGGTGGTAACTCTCTAGAGCAGCACAGAAAATGAATGCAGTTCACCATAAATATTTATTGAAATTGTACCAAAAGAACTTACAATACGTTAAGTATACATGGAGAGAGAAAAATGTTAACACTAGAGGTTCCAGCCATCAAATTCTCAAATTTCTTGTTTCAGAGTATGGACAAAAGATAGGATTTGATTCAAGATTCAGAAAGGAGAAAATTTTTCAATTATGAGACCATTACATGCAAGTCTAAGAAACATTATACATCAACTTCTTTGAAGTATCTTCTGGAACAGTGTTCGGAAAAGACAAAATACTAGACAGGACATAAAAATTATTATATTTCCATTGCTCTAATTTTTTTGAACTATGATTTCTGCAGCACATTAAAATGTGATTTAGACACCATTAGGTAGCTTTTCTTTTTTGTAATGTATTCCTTCAGAATCCTCACTTCCCTTTCTTGGATTGTAACTGTTTGACTAGCTAAATTTCTGCTTCCAAGAGTTCTTCATGAAGGGCCAGGGACAGTGGCTCACTCTTGTAATCCCAGCACTTTGGGAGGCCGAGATGGGAGGAGCACCTGAGACCAGGAGTTCAAGACCAACCTGGCCAACACAGCAAGACCTTATCATCTCTATTAAAAAAAATAAGGAAGAGTTATTTATGAGAAATAATGATTTCCTTTAATAAGAAATACTTTGTAAAGTTGAAGGCATAAAAGTCTTCCCAATTTATGTGTTTAAAAAATTATTAAAGGACACTGTATCTTTTTATTTCCAAGATAATTTGTATGGATCAAATTCTATACATGATTTTGGAGACTCCATTTAATTGTGAAATCTATATTATTGTAAATGCTTCCTTTAAATTTCCAAGGACAGTATATTACTAAAACCCCCTTTTTTTCCCTTATAGTCATAGAGATGTACTGCTCTATAACTAGATTTGGAAAAATATTTCCATTCTTCCTCTTCTGGAAAAAAAGTATTTTCCTTTATTATCCGTTAGTGTCTAAAAATAGGCTGGAATTAAATGTCATGTACCTTTGGAATTCATTTTATAAATACACTTGGTAACTAGGAAACTCACATTGTCATTATTTATAATCTAGGAATTCTTTCCATGGTAACTGTTAGAAGGTCACAATTATTGAGTCACAACAGTGGCTAAGAGGCTATTTAAGAATTCACCAAAATAAGGCGATTGACAGGAGGAGGTAACGTCTGATTTTCTGATCACCCAAATTAACAAGTTGAGGTCTTATGTTGAAGCAGTGGCTGCACCTTCAGTTCAGTTACATCTTTCCTGCCATGGCCCTTCTTTCAGCCAAGCGATCATGCCAGCATTACCAACCCTTTCTCTCACAGCCCTTGGAGACTCTGTGCCATGAACTTGGATACCATTTATAGTGTTTTCTCTGTCTCGTGACATCATGTGTAGGTTGATTACATTGGCACGCAATAGGGTTTCCAAAGCTCAAGATTCAGCTGAGAAGTGGGAGGCAGCCTCTGTCTGGGACTGAGTCTCACAAAAGCTCACAGAAAGCTCTCACTGTGTCCCAGAGTCATTCTTGGGGGAGCCTGGGAACAGGCATGCAGGAGCAGGTCCTTGGTAGCCACCTGTCACTAAGTCTCACAGTAGTGGAGGCTGGCTCTTAAGCAGCCGCATAAATCAAATATACTTGAAACGCCTTCATTTGTTCGTTATAATAAACAAGACCTCCTGTCACTAAGCCGGACATCTTATTAATACATACAGTGCCAGCATCTGCCCGAACACCTCCAAGACATTGAGAGAATGTTGAATGGACTATGTGGTAATAGCGACAGCAGCTTAATGGAGGCCAGATACCCAAACGTGAGCTAAGAGTTTGCCTTCACTCATTATCAGATTTGTGAAAAAGGATGTGACCCCAAATTTTAAACAGTATTTTGCAATAGTATGCAGAAACACTGGTGTAATCAAACACACGCAAGTGTGTAATGTGAATGAAGCATTTTGAGAATAAAAGTAGTTAAAATAAATCTGTAATCAATGCCAAAAAAATCAGTACAGCTTCAGAAATGTTTCTTGGGGTGAATTACATTGCCCATGAGCTTCTTGCTTAGATTAACTCACCATAATTCAACAGCATCAGCAGTAGCTACCAGGCCCAGCTTGACCCCACTAAAGTTTATTATTTAAAGGATATGAACAAACAGTTCAAATATATGCCAATATGAAGAAAAAGAAAGAAGCATAATCTTATGCATAATTAAATAATCACAAATTGAAATGAGATGCTATTTTTTAAAACCTATCAGATTGGCAAAGATTGGAAAGTTGATCTTTCACAGTGTGCACAGGATGTGGGCCAACAGATGGTCTCATTTGCTGTTGGTGTGAGTGTAAGTTGGTGGAATCTCTTTGGAGAGCGTTTTTCCAATGTCTGTCACAATGCAATGTGTATTTACTTCGGTCTTCCAATTTTACTTTGGGAAATTTACCTTATAGGTATATTACCGTGTCTACATGAAGGCCTGCACAGAATTTTCCTTGTAGCATTATTTGAAAAACTAAAAAAACACTGAAAACAATATAAATGTCCATCAATAGGCATATTAGTCTGTTTCCATGCTGCTGATAAAGACATACCCAAAAGCGGGAAGAAAAATAGGTGTAATGGACTTACAGTTCCACATAGTTGGGGAGGTCTCACAATCATGGCAGAAGGTAAAAGGCACTTCTTACGTGGTGGTGACAAGAAAGAATGAGAGCTTGTGCAGGGAAACTCCCGTTTTGAAAACCATCCGATCTCATGAGGCTTATTCACTATCGTGAGAATAGTTGGGAAAGACTTGACCCCATAATTCAATTACCTCCCACTGGGTCCCTCCCACAACACGTGGGAATTCAATATGAGATTTTGGTGGGGACACAACCAAACCATATCAACAGGAAACGTATTAATGAAATTATGGTGCCTGTATTAAGAATAATTTACAAGCTCTTTAAAATGTGATAGCTATGTTCGTGCTAATATAAAAATTTATTCAATGTATTTTGTTACTTTTTAAAAATTGCACAATGCAAAAATATATTTCCATTTGTATGAAAAAACAAAGGAGAAAAACTGCACATTAGAATGTTTAGAACTAGAAAATTTTGAAATGTACAGAAGAAAACTATTAATATTGCTTTTTTCTTTCTAAAGATGATGAGTATTGATCCAGAAGAAAAATTTCTGTTTCATTATAGTTCTGCTTTACTCCTTGGGAAAAAATGTAGTTTACATGTATTTATTTTCATTATGATTAAAAAGTAATCATTTAAAATTGCCTATTTACTGTTGAAGCAAGCCAGGGTATAGCTGAAAGAATAGTACAAACAGGAGACAAATTTCAAAAACTGTACGTCTTGACTCAGCATTATTACTTTCAATAAATACTGAAAGAAAATTATTTGAGGTGTCTGTAGAGATAGAGCTGTAGAGCTATATGTATGTCCACTGAAGATTTACTTTTCATGGCAAATTCATTTTACAAAAAAAGCAAGAAGGTAACTTTCAAATGTGATAAAGTAACTGGTACCAGACTAACCGTCCCTTGGTGTAAGTAACTACAAAACTACACAAAATATAGGAAGCAACTATTTTCAGGTGTCAGACAAGAAGCAGACGATTGTGTTCCTGGAGAGAAGAGAAATGCACACAGTTCGCCCCATAATCTTCCAGGTGTTCTGCTATAGGCCCTTTGTGGACCAAGAGGCAGGAATGTGGAACCCAAGTGAGGCAGGATTGGAGGCTTCTGGAGTGGCTGGAATTCTAGTGCAGCATGCTGGAGAGGAGAAAGCTGTGCAGTGAAGAGACAAAAAAAAAATGTGCAGGGTTTTCTCAAGTCTTTAGCCAAGTGCTAAGCTGTGCATGTGTAGGTAGGGTGGAATCCCTGGGGCCTGGAAAAGCACAGCTCTGGGAAGCTGTAAGCTGCAGGGGATGCTGGCGCCACAGGGTGCTAGAAGACAGAAATTCCAGCCAGCCAGAAAGAAGATACCTCCCAGAATATCCAGGGCATTTAATCACAACCTAAGAGAGAACACATTTTAGGAGATGGGCTACTCTAGTTCTGCCCAAATTTCAGAGCAAAGAGTAAAAGGATAAAGGCACTAGGAAATATAAAAAAGTAGGGATTTGACTGTACCAATTATGGTTATTCATGTATTACTATAAAACCATTAAAAAATATACTAAATAAAATGTGTGTGTGTGTGTGAGGAAGATCTAGAAAGATATAATCTGAAATGCTAATAGTATTTATATATGTATTTACAATCACACACAAGACATTTCAAAAAACACTCGTTTTATGCTTTAGGGTCTTCAAAATTGTTATTCATTATTCTTGAAATGTTGTGTCCTCATTAGTTACTAGGAAATGCACATTCAAACCATACTATAATACAACCCCACGACCACTAAAGTAGCTAAAGTTGAAAAGCCCATTAACAGTGAATGACTCTGAGACTGTTGATTCCCCGAAATGCTCATGAGCTCCTGGCATGAGCATCAAATGGTATAGCCACTGTGGAAATTGGTTTGGTACCTGCTTAACAAGTCGAACATACACCTACTCTGATCCAACCATTCCACTCCCCAAAGCAATGACATACATTCCCAGAACAAGACATATGAAAAGATGTTTGTAGAAGCTTGACTCAATAGCATAAACCTAGAAACAATGCAAATATCCAACAAGAGAATGGATAACAAATGACTGTATACTCAAACGATAAGACATCACTTATCATTAAATAAAAATATGTTAATTAGATGACATAGATGAATCCCACAGCAAAACCTAACATTGTGCTGAACAAAGCCAGACAAAAAAAGATCCATTCTCTATGGTTTCCGTGTATTTGACGTGCTAGAACAGGCAGAACTAATCTGGGGTGAAAGAAATCAGAATAGTGACCATTTTTGGGAAATGAGTAGGAACTTTCTGGAATGATGAAAATGGTCTGTGTCTTGACAAGAACATGGGTTCCATGGGTGTGAACATTTGTAAAACTCCACGAACAAGAACCCTCAGATCTGAGTATTTCATTGTATGTAAAATTATCTAAATAAAAATATTAAACAGGAACAGCTTAATATATAAAACAGGAGCAACTTAAATAGTCAATAATAAGAGATGGGCTAAATTAATGACGGTACAGTCATAGAATACTCTGTCCCCATTAAAAACAAATTGATAAATCTGTATGGGCTGATATAAAAAGGTCATTAGGTAAAAATATCAAGATATATATTGATTTCTAAAATATTATCTCATTTATGTAAAAAAATGCACACACATGCACGTATTTGTGTACACATAAAACATTTCTGGAGAAACATACCAGAAATTGCCTCCAGGAGGGAGACACTGAGCCTAGGAGTGCTGGGAGCAGAAGGCAAGAAAGAACCTTACCTTTTTTGAACTATTAAAATTGTTTACTGCATGCACATATTTAATTTGAAATGATTCAACTAAATAGAAGTTTTAGTCGGGCACAGTGATCCCGCTTGTCATCTCAGCACTTTGGGAGGCTGAGGTGGGTGGATCACTTGAGGTTAGGAGTTCGAGACCAGCCTGGCCAACATGGTGAAAGAGTCTCCATCAAAAGTACAGAAATGATCCAGTTGTGGTGGCAGGCATGTGTGGTCTCAGCTGCTTGGGAAGCTGAGGCATAAGAATCACTCAAGCCTGGGGAGGTGGAGGTTGCAGTGAGCCGAGATCATGCCACTGCACTCCAGCCTGGGCAACAGAGCAAGACTCTGTCTCAAATATATATATATCTCCCACAATATCACAATATGATGAAGCATGTCAGGGTTCAAGTAGGAGGAATTTTACAATTTTATATTAAATACTAGGTTTCAAAGCCAGTGTTGGATTCTCCTTGAATCAGCAAATTCACGTTTAGAAATTTACTTGAAGGAAATGAGAATGTTCTGTAGGGAGCTATTTATAATAGCAAAAGAGTAGAGGTGATTTAAATATCCAAAAATAGGAGTTTGTATCAATCATAGCATGTTCATACAGGTATTACCGTAGCCATTAAAATAATATAGAAGAAAATGTAACAACACAAAACAGTATTCACCGATAATTTTAAACAAAACGTGTGTGTGTGCCTGTGGCCTGGAAGGTTATATCATGAAATGCTAATAATGTCTACGTTTTCATCTTCTGTCAGAAAAACGTAAGAAATTCCCAAAAAGCCTCCCTCGTGTCTGCCTTAGTGAGTCCTCCTTGGAGAGCTGTGTGCGCATCATTCTTCCCAGGACGGGCTCTTCCGTGTTCCCCCAGCCCCAGCCTCCTTCCTCCGCAGCCAGGTCTTTTCTGGAATGGTCCCACCCTGCACTGTCCCTGGTATTATCCTCAGTCTCAGCACTGTGACTTTTACTCACACTACTTCTCTCCATTTCTAATTCTGCAATTGGTGATTTGATGTTATATTTCCTCCATACTCTCTGTAGACTAACAGTAGTGATGGTGTCTATTTTGATCACCACTTGTATACCCAAGTGGCCATGTAATTAAAATATAGCATGTACTCGTCCACGGTGAATGAAGATACAAAAAGCTGTGTTGGCTCATTTCTGTAATCCCAACAATTTGGGAGGCTGAGACAGGAGGATCACTCAAGCCCAGAAGTTTGAGACCAGCCTGGGCAGCATAGAGAGATCCCATCTCTTATATATATATATATATATATATATATATATATATATATATATATATATATA